>NC_058523.1:232796927-232990268 GCF_904849725.1 Hordeum vulgare subsp. vulgare | reverse complement strand
TTATCCTTCTCCTTCTCCTTCTCCTCCTCCTCCTTCTCCTTCTCCTTCCTCCTTCCGCTTCTTCTCCTTCTCCTTCTCCTTCTCTTTCTCCTTCTTCATTCTCCTTCTCTTTCTCCTTCTGCTTCTTCTGCTTCCCCTTCCCCTTCTCCTTCTTCTTCTTCTTCTCCTCCTTCTTCTCAAACTTCTTCCCCTCCTTCTCCCTCTTCTTCTCCTTCTTCTCCTTCTTCTCCTCCTTCTCCTTATCCTTCTCCTTCTCCTTCTCATTCTCCTTTTCCTGCTCCTTCTCCATCTTCATCTCCTTCTCCTTCTCCTTCTTATTCTCCCCCTTCTTCTTCTCCTCCTACTTCTTATTCTTCTTCTTCTCCTAGTTCTCCTTCTGCTCTCCCCCTCCCCCTCCCCCTCCTCCTCCTCCTCCTTCTGCTTCTTCTTCTTCTTCTTCTTCTTCTTCTTCTTCGGCTCCTCCTCCTCCTCGTCGTCGTCGTCCTCCTCCTCCTTCCCCTCCCCCTCCTCCTGCTCCTCCTCCTGCTCCTTCTACTTCTCCTTCTTCTGCTTCTTCTCCTCCCCCTCCTTCTCATCCTCCTTTTCCTTCTGCTTCTTCTGCTTGTCCCCCTCACCCTCCCCTCCCCCTCCCCCTCCCCTCCCCTCCTCCTCCTCCTCCTCCTCCTTCCTCCTTCTGATTCTTCTCCTTCTCCTTCTCCTTCTCCTTCTCCTTCTCCTTCTCCTTCTCCTTCTCCTTCTCCTTCTCATTCTCCTTCTCCTTCTCTCCTCCTTCCGCTTCTTCTCATTCTCCTTATCCTTCTCCTTCTCCTTCTCCTTCTCCTTCTCCTTCTCCTTCTCCTTCTCCTTCCCCTTCTCCTTCTCCAGCTTCTCCTTCTCCTTCTCCTTCTCCTTCTCCTTCTCATTCTCCTTCTTCTGCTTCTTATCCTTCTCCTTCTCCTTCTCCTTCTTCTTCTTCTTCCTCCTCCTCCTCCTGCTCCTTCTACTCCTCCTCCTCCTCCTGCTCCTTCTACTCCTCCTCCTCCTTCTCCTTCTACTTCTCCTTCTTCTGCTTCTTCTCCTCCCCCTCCTCCCCCTCCTCCACCTCATCCTCCTCCTCCTCCCCCTCCTCCTCCTCCTCCTCTTCTTCTTCTCCTCCTTCTCCTTCTTCTTCTTCTTCTTCTTCTTCTTCTTCTTCTTCTTGTTCTTGTTCTTGTTCTCCTTCTCTTTTGCCTTTGTCTTCGTCTTCTCCTTCTCCTTCTCCTTCTCCTTCTCCTTCTCCTTCTCCTCCCCCTCCCCCTCCCCTCCCCCTCCCCCTTCCGCTTCTTCTCCTTCTCCTTCTCCTTCTCCTCCTCCTCCTCCTTCAACTTCTCCTTCTCCTTCCTCCTTCCGCTTCTTCTCCTTCTCCTTCTCCTTCTCCTTCTCCTTATTCTTCTCCTTCTCCTTCTGCTTCTTCTGCTTCTCCTTATCGTTCTCCTTCTTCTTCTCCTCCTTCTTCTCAAACTTCTTCTCCTCCTTCTCCTTCTTCTTCTCCTACTTCTCCTTCTTATCCTCCTTCTCCTTCTCCTTCTCCTTCTCCTTCTCCTTCTCCTTCTTCATCTCCTTCTCCTTCTCCTTCTTCTTCTCCTCCTCCTTCTTCTTCTTCTCCTGCTTCTTCTTGTTCTTTTCTTGCTTCTCCTTCTGCTCTCCCCCTCCCCCTCCCCCTCCTCCTCCCCCTCCTCCTCCTCCTCCTCCTCCTCCTTCTTCTTCTTCTTCTTCTTGTTCTTCTTCTTCTTCTTCTCCTGCTCCTCCTCCTCCTCCTCCTCCTGCTCCTCCTTCTCCTGCTCCTTCTACTTCTCCTTCTTCTACTTCTTATCCTCCCCCTCCTTATCCTCCTAGGAGGAGGAGGAGGAGCATAAGGAGGAGGAGGAGGAGGAGCAGAAGGAGGGGGAGGGGGGAGAAAGCAGAAGGAGAAGTAGGAGAAGAAGAAGAAGAAGAAGAAGAAGAAGAAGAAGAAGCAGGAGAAGAAGAAGAAGAAGAAGAAGAAGAAGAAGAAGAAGAAGAAGAAGAAGAAGAAGAAGAAGAAGAAGAAGAAGAAGAAGAAGAAGCAGAAGGAGGAGGAGGAGGAGGAGGAGGAGGAGGACCCTTCAAATTAGTTTTAATCATTGGCTCAACTTTTCCTTATTCATTGTTATGGGGTGCCTCAGTAATTCATGGTATTGTTTATCACCATCATTCTTTGCATTGAAGACCGAATAAGAGTTCCTCTTAAACTATGGTTCGTTCTTTTGAAGATTCATGTTTTAGCTTGTTGCTATCCTTTCAAATTGTTCGAGTCATGAGAAATTACTTCAATATCAATCCGATGCATTTCAGAGTTGTTTTGATTCTCGATCCTCCGAAGGCCATCATTTCAGAAGATTTGTTCGTTCTCATCTTTAAGCTTTCGATCTCAAGTTCTTCTCAATTGTTATCTCTTCGTTCGTATCTCAATATTCTAGCGCTTCATTCAAGTTTTATATTAGACGGATCATGATCTCCTTGTTCTCTTGTATCTTCAATCATTCATGGAATCCTCATTCATTTGTGAATTCTTACCGGTGTTTCATTGAAGACTTCTTCAAGTTTGTGCCCTATCTATCTCTTCAATCTTTTTCAATAAGAATAAGTGGTATGCTAAATCCTTTGCTTGTCATCAATTTAACTTGATGAAGGATAAGCATAACATAATTCTTATTCTTGTTCCCTTGAGGTGATTTCAATCTTCTTCCGGAGTTGTTCATCATATTAAATTCTCGGTTCTAAGTTGTTTATCTTTTCCTTTACAGAGTTTTCAAGTTCTTCTCAAGTATATCTTCATGAAGCTCCATCTAAATCTTTGCAAGGTCATAATCTTATTCTTTTCATCCTTCATTTCTTTTGATCATTCTTTTGTATACAGAGGTTCTTCATGGTGGGTTTTCAAGGATTTAATTCATTCTCAATGTGTTCTTCAAGATTCTTGTTGGAGAACCTTAATTATTCTTTATCTTGCATTTCAAAGAGCAATTCTTCCTCCATTTTCCTTTGAGGTCGTGTTATAGCATTATTGGTTCATGAGAAATCTCGAAAGGAATTTGTTTCAAGAATGAGATATCTAAACCCTCCAATTTTTTCGATCATGAGATATTTTCAACCCATGATTTTTTTCATTGAAGCTATCTTGGATTGGATGTCACCTAAAGCTTTTCCTAAGGATTGTGTCTATTATGGTGATTATCGTTGATCCAAGTTCTCAAGGTATCCTCTTGGTGAAAGAAGTTTTCCTATCTTGTTGCTCCCAAGTAATCAACCGTTTCCGTTTGTGGTTGGTTGTCATCTCGTATTGTGCCCTGAGAAGGAGATACACGACTCATATCAGGTTCGTCGGCATGTCGAGCGACCTTGCTGGATTTGGTTTACCTTCCTCGAACGTCTTGTGCGCGGGATTCCAAGGACACTTTGGGCTATCTCAAGGTTGAGGTTTTCCATCAGAATTTTCGAGGAGACTACGGGTTTTCCGTGGTTGAGTTTATTCCACGCAGCTTGTGGTAGTTTGTGATGGACTAGTTGGAGCACCCCTGCAGGGTTAAATCTTTCTGAGAGTCATGCCCACGGTTATGTGGCAACTTGGAAACTTTGTTTAACACCCGGTCAAAGCAAACTTGAAGTAAACATAATTATAATATGGCAACTGTGTGCGTAACCGTGATTGTCTCTTCTTGTGAGTTCTGAATCCGAGAGAGGACATGGTGGGGTTATGTTCGACTCATAAGTAGGTGTTCAGGATCATTATTAGTTCATGTCCATTTATACGTAGACCACCCCCTATTATTCTCATACTCGTAAGTTAGCCACTCAAATAAATGCTTAGTGCTTGCTGCAACCTCACCACTCAACCATACCTCACCCATTAAGCCTTGCTAGTATTGATACCTTTGGAAATGAGATTGCTGAGTCCATATGGCTCACAGATTACTACAACAATAGTTGCACGTACAATTAAAGCGATACCTTGACGTGAGCGCTATGATTGTTCTATTTGGAGTTTCTTCTTCTTCTTCTTCGATCTAGGATGGGTTCTAGGCCGGCAACCTGGGATAGCAAGGATGGATATCATTTTTACCATTTGTTTTCGTTCATAGTCGGACCCTGCTCTTCTGAATGGTCATTGAATGTATGTTTGTACTGGGATGATCATGATTAGCTTGTAGTGAGTGTAAGACAATCCCATATACTCATCTCTTCTTTACATGTACTTGTAACAATATACATTCTTGCGAAATGACGAGATGCGCTTCTATCCCTCTCAAGGCCCTCATGCCAAAATTAGGATAGGGTCGCATCTTGGGCGTTACAGCGAGGGTAAGCCAATTCCATATACTCATCTCTTCTTTACATGTAGTTGTAACAATATCCATTCTTGCGAAATGACGAGATGCGCTTCTATCGTTGTCAAGGCCCTCGTGCCAAAATAAGGATAGGATCGCATGTTGGGTGTTACAAAGGTCGCATAAGCCTCAATTGCACAACACAACACAAAGAAGAGGTTACAACCGAGGAGGATATTGGGGAGTTAGAGGCAGAGGTAACTCCAGGGGGTCGAATTATTTCGGTGGCTTTAAGGAAAACTTGGCAACACAAGAATAAGGGACGTCAAGAGCCTCACAAGGGGAGTCAAGTAGTAGAAGACGGGAGGACAAAACCTTCAGGAACTTTGCCCACTTTGTCTACAGAGGAGAAGGTAATTTGCAAATGCATCCATATCCACAAATGATATCCTTCGAGATTGGATATTAGATTTTGGAGCATCCAAGCATGTTGTGGGTACCTGAACTGACTTTGAATCATATACTAAGTATCAAATTACACATTGTGAAACAATACAAACTGTTGATGGCACCTCACAACCGATTAAAGGAGTTGGATTAGTTAAATGTACACCCACTATTAAATTATCCGATGTATTATATGTTCCAGCTTTTCATGTGAACTTGCTTTCTTTAAGTGCTTTGATTGATCAGATAGATTGATGAGTAACTCTTGATAAGAAAATATGTTTGATTCAGGAGAGGATGGCTGGAAGGAAACTTGGGACATGAACCAAGCGTAGTGGATTGCGATATATGGACCGTGAAGTGTCTAGGTCTAGTGCTAGTCATGTTTTGGCTGTATTAGTTGGAGGAAGTGAGACGATAGCAATGATGCCTCACTAACGCATGGGTCATGTGGCTTTTGATAAGACGAGTAAGTTGTTTCGTGATGTAATGCTTGGAGTACACAAGAGTAAGCTTATGTGTGATACATGTGAATATGCAAAGCACACAAGAATCTCATATTTGAGTAAGGGGCTAAGGAGTATATCCCCGTTTATGTTTATTCACTTTGATGTGCGGACATGTATTGTCGTTTCTGTTAGTGGAATGAAATATTTTGTGACAATTATAGACTTCCACACTCGTGTGACTTGGGTGTACCTCATGCGACATACAGATGTGGTATTCCAATGTTTTCAGGAGTTTTACTCCTATGTGCAAAATCAATTTAATGTGCACATGCAGTTGATCAGATCTGACAATGGGACTGAATATGTAAACAAGCAATTTGGAGGTTTTCTATCAACACAAGGCATAATGCACCAAACATGATGTCCAGATACTTCTGCTTAGAATGGTGTTACAGAAAGAAAGAACCGCCACATTCTAGAAGTGGCTCGGTCACTTATGTTCACCATGAATGTGCCAAAATTCTTTTGGAGTGAAGCTATCATGACTACCACGTTCTTGATCAGTTGGATGCCTTCGAAGATGATTGGTATGAAGTCCCCGTGTGAGATGCTATTTGGGGAGAATGAATTCTTAGTTTCTTCTTAGTTATTTGGGTACACTTACTTTGCCAGAGATCATAGACCAGCAGCAAGAAAGCTGGATCCACGAGCTGTAAAATGCATATTTCTTGGATATCCTAGAGAGCAGCAAGGCTACAAATTTTGGGGTCTTGCTGAAAGGAGTAGATTTTTAAGTACGGTTGTCACCTTTCGAGAATATGAGCCTTTCTATGGTGAGAAGACATACAACACTCTATTCGAAGAACTTGACCACCCACAACCTATACAGGGTGGTCAAGACGGGGTGCAACTCGGGTGGTGAGTGCAGAGCCAATGGTGGCAAGGAGCAGCCAATACCACTCCCGAGAATAGTGGGATCCTTCCTTGCAGTTGTAGTTGATGGGGCTGAACAGTAGAGATGGCAAAGACCAAATAACGAAAGGAATCCTCGGGTGTATACAAGAAGGAAGAGAGTTGGGGAGGAACAAGTGCAGGGGGAGCAGTCAAAAGAAACTATGCAATATGGGAGCAATTAGAAGAAATGCAAGCGACATGAAGCTCATATGAAGTGGAGTCATATGCGAATTCAAGTACATCAGAAGCATCGCCTAACCCGCCAATTGCTCTTAAGAAGGAAGTAGCAGGGAAAATCATGAGCATGACATCAGTAATTATGTCACGTGTGTTTCCCTATCACCTTCATTTAGAGCATTTATCGCATCACTTCTTCCATGGTTGTTCCTAAAGACTGGAAAGAAGCAAGACAAGATCCAAAGTGTTGTGAAGCCATGAGCGGAGAGTTGGAGGCCCTCAGAAAGAACAAAACATGGGAGCTAGCGAATCTTCAAGAAGGGAATAAGGCAATCAATTGTAAGTGGATTTTCGCAATGAACCAGAATCCTGAGGGTAAGGTTGAGCTATATAAGGCAAGACTAGTAGCTACAGGGTACAACCAAACCTATGGTATTGTCTATGATGGAACATCCCCCCCCCCAGTTGTAAAGATGATTCTAATCTTGTGTGCAACTAACTTTGTATGGACACTACACCAACTTGTTGTCAAAAATGCCTTATTACATGGAGATCTACAAGAGGAAGTGTGCATGGAAATTCCTCTTGAACTTTCTATGTGTGTGACTATTAGGAAGGTTTGTAGATTGAGAAATTCTCTCTACGGTTTGAAGCAATCACCAAGGGCTTGGTTTGACAGGTTTAGGCAAGCAGCTTGCAGTATGAAGTATAAACAATGCAATGGAGATCACACTATTTTCTATAAAAAAAATCAAGCAACAGATTACTATTCTTGCAGTATATGTGGATGTCCTCATAATAACGGGAGACAATGAAGAAGAGATTGGAAGACTTAAGAAATGCCTAGGTGAAGCATTTGAAGTTAAGGATCTTGCTCGGCTAAAATATTTTTGGGTATCGAAGTTGCAAGACAAAAAAAGGGGAATATCCCTGTCACAACGGGAGTATACCTTAGAGCTCATAAGTGATATGGGAATGCTTGGATGTAGAGTAGCCCCAACTCCCATTGATCAAAATCACAAACTGATTGCACAGATGGGTGAACAAGTTAACAAGGAAAATACCAACAATTGGTTGGAGAACTTCTGTACTTATGTCACACTAAACCAGATATTACATATGTAGTAAGTGTAGTAAATAGATATATGCATGACCCCGGAAGTGGACACCTTGATGACCTTGATGTTGACCATAGAATCCTGATGTATCTAAAGGGCGGTCCTGGTATGGAACTCGAGTTTAAGAGTAATGGCCATTTGAATGTTGAACGTTATAGTGATGTTGATTGGGTTAGTTGTCTTCATGATAGACGATCAACCTTTGGCTATTGTGTGTTTGTTGGTGGAAATTTGGTATCATGGAGAAGCAGAAAACAATAGGTGCTGTCAAAATCAACTGCAGAAGCTGAGTATAGGGCAATGTCTCAAGACCCGAGTCAGATGTGGTAAGGGGCCTTCTACTTGAGCCTGAATGCAGCATTGCTAATAATCCAATGCAGCATGGTGGTACAAAACATGTGAAGATAAACATATTCTTTATCACTAGCAAACATGCCCGTGCGTTGCAACGGGAGAAAATAAATCACCCTTCATACACACTGAACGACATAAAAAATCATATGAAATCATTCACAATACCATATGAGAAACAACATGATAAGTGATGTTGTGCACAAATATAAAGGTGGGATGATTTTTGAAATAACGAAAGTTGTGTCCAGTTTAGTAGATAATAAAAATATCACCGAGTTGCCGATATCAATTCACGTCTTTGTGGTGTTCCTCTTTAGTGATACCTAAAAATAATGTGTTACCCATGCATATTTTAAAAATAATTTTAGATATGATTATCTTGCAAGATAATATCATATCTGGAATGTACACATTTTTCAGTGATTTTCATATATAACTTTCTAAATTTGTGATTTTCATATATAACTTTCTAAATTTCAAGTTAGCATTTAAAAGGAATGAATATTTTTGAAAATACTTGAATCTGCCAAAAAAGTTTAAGAAAAAAATGGTTGGGCCGAAATTAAAAATGATGTAGCCCATCGGATAAAATGGCGAGACTGGTCTATCTTATGCACACATGAAATCAAGGGAAAAGAGGAAAAGGAAGAAAGGGGAGAAGTGGGCATCGAACCCGGGTTGGCTGTGTGGGAGTGAAAGGCCCCAACCAGTAAGTTGCCGTCGTGCAGGTGGTTTCAGATCGAATAACTTTCTACATACGTTAACCGCCACTCTAGTGACTTTAAAGAAACAATATTGTTTTTTTCCACTGATGCAGGAATCAAGAATCAAGATACTCACGTGATCTCTCGACAACAAGTCATCGATAAGGTTTGGGAACGAGGGAGAGCAATCTTGCTTGTGACAAGATGGTCATGATATATATATATAGGGTCGCGCTATTTGTCACCCTAGATGAGGAATAGTTATTCTTCACCCTCCTCTATTTTAACATCAATGCACCGTAATTTTATGTTTCGTAATTTTTTTCTTATTTTATACGTAAAAAGAAACTGTAAAAAAATATAATCAACATAAAAATATTTTATGTCACAAAATTATGAACATATAAAAGTAATGCAAAAAAATACAATAAATTCATTTTTTTCTAGTCTTGTGACCTATATTTTTTTTGTCAAATTTTACGTAGTGATTCAATATAAATGTAACTATTTGTATTTCAAATGTAATTTATTTGTAAATTGATTTTAAGATTATCTCGGGTGAAGAATAAACTGTTTTGCACCCTTGATGATGAATAGAGTTTCTATACCATCCTTCTTGAGGGGGACTTTCCCTCCCTCCCTCCCTCCCTAAGCTATAGCTAATTTAGGCAATAACAGATTATAAGCCTTCACTAAATTGCACCTTTGCTACATATTCACATTCTTAAACAACTTCTTGGAAGCTGTTTAAAGCGTACTGAAATGGTAAAAAGAATAAGTGAATCAAGCACAAGAGAGATTCCCAACACCTAAATTTTCACCTTGCCTAAGTTCCAACTCAATGGGCATAGTTACAACAAGCTAGACTGTACACTCTAAAGCTTCCAATAGATAATTTAAGGCAAGTGGAAAATGGTTTAGCCAAAATGGTAAGAAGCTTTATCTAGGGTCCTCGTTTTGCACTACTAGTAGCTCTTGCTGATTGAATTCCTTGGGTGGTTGTATTTCTTCGTGCCCCTGTTGGCACTGCAATTAGAATAAGAAAAAATATGTAGAAGTATTGAGAGTGTAGATATAATCCAGGTATTTGAAAGTTAATAATCAATATTCTAGTAAATATACTCCTTGCTAGATTTCTACAAGAGTCACTTATTTGTTATATACAGTACCAAGAGTTATATTGAGTTTGTATTAGATTAGATTGGTCATCTGTTCGTCAATGCAAATAGTCTTTTACTCTGGACCGTAGTCAAAACACTGGATCCATGCCAATGCATATCCAGCTAAATCCCGTTGTAATTTCAAGACATACTGTGCATGCATGTTATTGAGATTAGGAGTGAACTATCAACTATCAGTAAAGATAAAATTGTCAAACTCAGTTGTGTTTCTCCCAAGCAAGCATTATATTGTCAACCTTGGCATATTCAGAAAAATTTCAAAAATGTAAATGCAACCTTAAGAGGCATCTTACCTGAGGGTTTAGGAACAACATGATCCCTTGGTTTAGGCCGGAAGCCTGATCCTTTTGGGACTGTTAACTTCTGAACTCGAGATACCGCCTTTGTCCTACATGAAGGGGAAAAAAGTGAAAGTCACATACAACAACCACAGCCATGACAAAAGTTCCACCTAGTGGAGAATATGTATAATTTGAATTGTGAAATAAATGAAACTATTAAATCTTAGACTAATGAGAACAGGAAATACGCACAACCGCTCTTTCGCAGCACTAGACGCTTTCTCTTTCCCTTGGTCCATCACACTGCTTACTGAACTGTCAGTTTCCGCACCAGTGGAATTACCCCCATCAGATGCATCACTTAACCTTCCATCAGACTCAACATCACCAAGACCAGAAACCTCGGGTTCAATGGAGAGCACGGACCCAGCTTCAGATTGTCTATCACTAGTGTCAGAGAAGTTGTCAAGATCAGAGGCTGCTCCACTACCAACACTTGAGACCTTTCCTAGTGATGTCATGCCCGGAGAAGATGACGAATGCTTCAATATGTGATCAACTTGTCTGTTGGACTTCAGTTTGGAGGTGCTATTATTGAGTACCTGCAGCTGTTCGATTTCGTCGTCCTTCTTTGAGATAGTATCTTTTAGCATCGAAAGCTGCAAGTCGACACATTAGATGTCAAGAACTATAACTGTATTGCATTATTAGAAAAAAATATTTTGCCACATGACAATACTTTTTTGAATCTTGACGCCTATCCTTCAGTTATTTGCGCCCCTCAATATCAATATCATTAGAGAGTTACGCTAATATGTTGCAATATCACTGCATTTGTAGCTTACTATTGGTCCCTAAGGTCCTTGCAATATCACCACACCTCAATAATATTTTGTGTTGACTTAATATTGTGTAGTGTGTGTGTTGGTAGTATGGAGAGCATGTTACCTGATCCATTAATTCTCTGACATCCTTGACTTCTTTTCCCTCCTTATTGGTCCTTGCAACACCTAGTTCCACCCCAGACACTCGTTCCGCAAATTTAAGAGTACTTAAGGTCTCTGTATAAGATGAAACATCTGGATTGACCTGGACAAACATTAGAGTCTTTGCATGCCCGCCTACATATGAAAAACTTCATGCCATGAATCTCTCTATGCAACACATACTTATGTGACAAAAATGAGTTCTTTAGTTAAAAAGAATACCCAGAGAAGTTTGCAAGACTTGTGTAAGCTTGCTATTTCTATATGGTACATGCACATTCTTTTGTGATAAAGAAAATATAACATCCCCAAGAGCAGCCAGAGATTTGTTGATGTGTTGTGCTTCTTTGAGCCTGTCTCCTGTAACAGCAGAGCGGTCCACCCTCTCACTTCCAGCAAGATCCACAAGGTGTAGAGCACCACGTAAAGTGTTCCTAGTTATTAGATCTTGGCCTCGGACATGAATTATCACAACACTGCAGGAGATTACCCACTAATAAGGAGGTTTATTCCTGCAGGAAAAGAGAACTGGAAAAAATAACCTACCTGTGAGATCTGCTGCTTCTCACATTCAAAGCTGTTGCGCTCATCGCTCTATTGCCGTGCCCAGTTTGCATTAGCTCAATGACATGAGAAGTTGAGTTGACAGGACACATTGTTGCGTCAGGAACAACAATTCCGTTTGGCTGCATGGTATTCTGAATCCCTATTGTGTGCAAGTTAAGAAAAAAAGAGGGAGGAGGGGGGTTGTTTGAGTCTGCAAAGGCAATTCATGGAATTACAAGCAAGACTATGATGGTAGTGATCTCATGAATACTCGGTACGGGCTATGATGAACCCAACCAAAGTTACAACTTTTTGGGCCTCTTTGGTTGGTGAGTAATTTTGCCACATTTGCGTTACCTTACATGCTCAAATTCTTAGCCACACTTTGGCTTTCCTAAGGGAATCATGCCACATTTTTTGTGTGTATGACATGTGGGGGTTGTTTCTCACAAGAAGAATCTTGACTTTATAGACACCTATTCCAAAGACTTTCTTGCTAGTAACACATGAATTCCGAATGCATAAAACCATGACTAAGTTTTGTTAGAACTTGCAGAAAACACACACAGACTACTATACCCAACTAAAAGCTGTAAAATTCCAAATACCAATTTCAACTAATTTTGTTATAATAATATTACCACATAAATCAATGGATAACATAGAACATGCGGAAAACACACGCAAGCTACTACATAGTGAAGCCATTTTGGACAAACAAAAGGATATTTCTTTTGTGTACCACCACCACCATCAAGGAGATCACGGATTTGCTCATTGTAGATCTCAATCATTTGGACAGTAAGTTCATATGTGATCATGTCTTGCCGAGCATGGGAGATATTGAAAAGGTCATTTAGTGCTCTATAGTTGACGCCCCATTCCTTCTCAGTTGCCTTTTCAGGACCCATCTAAGAAATCAATTGAAACAAGATATTGTAAGAACATAATTGACTATTAAAAAATACTATTAGTTCTTCAATGCAAACAGAAATAAAAATCTAAAATTTCATGTTCTGGGAGCTTCATACCATAGTGTATGTTTTCCCTGATCCAGTTTGACCATATGCGAAAATGCAAACATTGTAGCCATCAAGAACTGATCTAATTAGTGGCTGAATATCCTTGAAGACCATGTCTATAAGAAAAATTAGGAGATAGAAAAATCAATTTATGACGTACAATGTATTACTGCGTTGTTACATCATAAATAGAAACTTGAGAGAAGGTAAATTGCATGGATCTCACTGTTATGAGTACCTTGTGTAATGGTAGGCCCAAATACTTTGTTGAACGTGAAATTCTTGCTCCCTTCCTTCTGTTTTGTGGGGTTCAATAAAACAAGTTCACCATTGACACCAATATATTCAACTGAACTGGAGGCCTCATCCTCCCCAGGTTGAAAAGGTCTAATCCGGCAGTAAACTCTGATGTTTCCTGCTTCGTAATACTATGTTAACCTAATATTTTTAACTGTACTACCTAAGTTAATATAATAGCCAAGCACAATGAACTGATGATTGTAGTACAAAACTGACACCTTTTAGTTCCTGGATCTCATTGAACAATTTTCTGTTTTCTGCGAGAGTTGCATGATATTTTTCTGCAGCATTTGTTACCACCTTAAGGTTTTGTCCTATAAAAATGTAGTAATGTCAATCGTGATGTATTGATGAAAACTATGTAAATATGAACCATAACTACTCGCAGGTTTATTCTTACCAAGACCGGCTAATTCTTCAAGCCATCTTTTTTGACAATTTAGGATTTCATGCCTAACTGAAACAGAACATAGCCTCAAATCCTGATAAAGCAAACCGATATTCACATAACTGAAAATTTTAGGAACTCCTGATGGAAACCGAGAAAAGGAATTGATTTCACGAATACCTGAACATTTTGTACTTGCAAACCCAAAAATTGGTTGACCACTATTCCTTTCTGCTCCCAGAACTGGATTCGAGATTTAGACACTTCTTCAAATTCTCTTTTTCTCTTGATAGAAACTTCTAACATGAGCTCTATTTCTTTTATCCTATGTTCCGACTCCTCCTTTACCTGGTAAGCTCTGGTCTCTAATTGCTGACTATGTGTCTCATGCAATCTTTTTGTTGCTTCAAGCTCTTGTCTGAGTTGCAGAATTATGCTGGCATTGTCTTCCTTATCTGCAAGAAGCCTAACTACATCCTCCTCCTTAGATTCTAAGAGCTTGCAGGCTTCTTCGTATGATGATCTTAATGCTTCCATTTCCCGCTTAACTTTCACAATTATACTGTTACCATCCTCCTTTTCCTTCATCAACCTAAGAATGTCCTGATTCTCCTTAGTTAAGTTGTCTTGTCTAAGTTGCGAAATTATACTGGTATTGTCTTCCTTGTCTGCAAGAAGCTTAATCATATCTTCCTGTTTAGATTCTAATAACTTGCAGTTCTCCTCATGCAACGATGTTAATGCTTCTAAGTCCAGCTTAAGTTTCATAATTGTATTGTTTGAATCCTCATTTTCCTTCCTCAACCTAATTATGTCACTCTTTTCCTTAACTGATATATATGTGTCTTCATCAGTTGATTGCTTCATGGTTCCAATTGTGCCTTTCTTCAGGTCAGCCTTATCTTCCTTCTCCTTCGTTGACATGGAAATGCCTTCCTTCTCCTTCTCCTCTGTCAACCTAACCACACTAGTGTTCTTCTCTGAAATCAATCTATTGATACCATCATCTGATGTTTGTTTTTTGTCATTAATACTACCATTTTCTGAATTAACCATATCTTCTTTCTGTATTGGCCTAACCATATCATCATTCTCCTTCAGCAGTCTAATTATATCTTCCTTCTGCTTCAACAACCTAACCATCTCTTCCTTCTCCTTTGTGAATCTAAATATAGTATCATCTTTCTCCTTAAGTAACCTATCATTTCCCTCATTGGTTATTCTTTGTCTTTCTTCAACCATGACCTTTTTAAAATCAATCATATCTTCCTTTGCCATTAACAGACTAACCATATCTTCCTTCTCCTTCAAAGACCTAACCATTTCTTGCTTCTCCTTTTTCAGTGTCACTATAGTATCATCCTTCTCCTTAAGTAACATGTATTTTTCATCATCCACTATTTGTTGTGTTTCTTCCACCTTGCCCTTTTTCAAGTCGACCATATTGTCCTTTTCCTTCAATAACCTAACCATATCTTCCTTCTCCTTCAGCAACCTAACCATATCTTCCTTCTCCTTCAGCAACCTAACCATATCTTCCTTCTCCTTCATCAATCTAGCCACCTCTTCTTGGCATTTCATCAGCCTAGCGATATCTTTATCTGGTAGTTGTCCTTTGTCTTTGAGCTTATCTTTGTCCATCTGCATGACAAGAGTGGGCTTTCATAAAGAAACAGATCAACTTTCTTCATTGATGATAAAGCTATAGCCACTAAAGTACGTGAATTGTCATTGTTTAAAGAGTGGGCAAGAAAGTCAGTCAGCCTTGTTGTTACTTTAAGCTATATCAAATGTATAAATGGGGTTCTGTTGTTATTCTCGGTCCCACTATTTTACAATTTACTGGAGATGGGAAGAGCTCAAAACTTATTGAGAAGAAGCATGAAATTTACTTGCAATGCATAAAATTTCTGGTAAAAACAATTGGGAGATAGATGGCTCACAGAGGGTGCTAGAATTTACATGTGTTTGCCCGCTTTGCCCACCTGCTAGTGCTTCCAGCACTCTTATCCTTGACTGATACTTCTCTTCACGAGCTTTAATCAGGTTATTTTGCTACACACAAGAAAGAAATCACAATGGACTATTTGATACAAAAATAAACATGAACAAATATTTATCGTACATTTCTTATATGCCCGGCCTGAGAAGACATACGCCGTTCAATTTCAACTATGACCTTCCTCAGCAAGCAAGCAATGCGCTAGAATGAAATATTTCCATCCATTTACGCAAGGAAAGATGTTAACACATGTAGAAAAAATCTCCTAAATATGTAAAAAAAAAACTAACTATATTGCTCTTTTATTAGAAGCCTACGTAAGGTATTTGTCCATTCTTCTTGTCGATGCTCTCATCAACAATGCTGTTCACGACACCTAGAAGTGATTGAGTGGGTGCATTCTGCAAAATATGAACAAGTTGGCACCAGAAAATAACATAGGTTTTCTTTTTTAGTTTAAATAAATTTCCATGATAACTAATTGATTATTTATCCCGTTTCAAGTGTAGTATGTAGCATTGTACTTACATCCAAGCTAGAGGATTTCATCAAGTCTGAAATCTTACAACCAGGAAGATCAGCATATCCCCCTTGTTTCATCGGAAGTACCCCTGATGGAGAATACACATCGGCCCCTAATGAAGGGTTGGACGGTTCTGAATACAAAGATGACAAAAGATGTTTCAAGTGGCAATCAAGTTATTCCCAAGCTTATTAACTTGTGTGGTGAATACTATCACAAATTCTCAATATCAATGCAAATTGCCTAATGGAGAATACTATCGCAAATTCTCGATATCAGTGCAAGTAGAATAGCAGGAGAGTCCTGACCTGACATAATTGGACTGGTGAGCACCCTTTGCAGCTTGGCAACCATATACTTTCTGCTTCCCTCGCTATCGCTTCTGGTGAGGAAAGTAAGGTTCCGATCTTCGCAGATGCGTGCTCCAAACCGATCCTTGAGGGCAAGAATGCAGGTCACAACAGTTGTCATTTGACCCTGGATGGATGCATGAAATTTAATCAAGGATAAGAATAGAGAAGAATTAATAATAGGGATATGGCAAGCGAAGCAACCCTCTCGAGGTCAAAGGCGCTGAAGGTAGGCACGCCCATCCGCTCGACGGCAGCGCGGAACCTGCCGACATTGTCCGTGGAGGCGTCATCGAGTAAGGCGCCGGGGCAAATCTTCCTGAGGAGCGCGCAGAGAAGCCTTCCTCCGGAGAGCGCGGCGTGCAGGTCGTTGTCGGAGGCGTCGGACGGTGGCGGCAGAGGCACGTCCGGGAATATCACGCGAAGCCAACCGACAGCATCCGCCCGCCGCCTCGCCGTGGCTTAACATCCCAAGAATTAGTTAGTCAACCGATCGACCCCATAAGGACAGAGAAGAAAGAACCAACAAGGGTGTTCACCTAGGTCTGGCGTGTAATTGGGAGCGCAGAGGGACATGGAAAGCAAGGTGAAACGGTGCGCCAGAGACGGGCATGCGGTGGGTATAAGCCGGCTAGCATCAAGGGGGCACCGAGGAGAGGGAGGTGAGGACGGGAGGGAATGGAGCGCGCGAGATTCATGGAGGCGGTAGCCATGCGGGTCTCATGCTATTTTTAGGTGGCGGCGATGGAGAGAGGTGGAGGAAGATGGCTAGAGTGAGACTCAGGCTGTCAATGGGGCCATCCCCGTCCCAACGATAGCCTTTACATGCATGTCCCCGTTCCCATGCACTTCTGTGGGGATAAAAGGAAAATCCTATCCCCATCCCCGTCAGGTTTTTTATCCTCCTAGGCAACCCATACACGCAATCAACACCAACCTTCGATACCATTTCAATAGAAAAAATAGCAATCCAGCATAATAAACAATATCGTGTGGCTAGGTTAGGGATTTCTTAGGCTTTTTCATCAAAAGGGTGGGATGGGTGGAAATTTGGGTGGGCAAGGGCGGGAATTACCTCGGGTCTACTAATTTTAGGGCCCATGTGTAAGGCCTTCATGGTCGATCCCTGTGTGGTGCAATAGGTAAGGTATTTGACCTATCAGCTTACCTGTGGGCATTAAAGCTAACACATCCCCATTTCATGATAGAGTAATTACCCATAAGGATGCGGGTTACGGTTAAATATTGACGTCTTCAAGTGAGACACGCGATGGGAGGAAGAAGAAGACGACGACGAGTCTTTTAGCTTTGTTCGACTCGGTCAGGACCAGAACTAAAGACATGGCGCATTCTAGCCATGAGAGAGCCCATCAATCTCGTGGAGCATAGCCTTTTTGTGGCGGGAAAGGGTTGTGTATTAATTAACTTGGCTCAAGATAATCTTGTGCACATAGATTTACAACCCTTTCAGGACCAGATTATAACCAAACGACCGTCTTAATCTCAACTCTCTCAATCTAGGCTAATTCATGACTAACACGATTACTCTTTCTTTTGATAGCATGGATCTTAATATCCCTCTCCCCTCTCATCATAACTGAGATCTCTTAGGTAGTGGCAGTGTGTTGTGATCTGTCAATCTAGGGATTGGCTATCATCGAAGCAGATTTAGCACTATCTGTTGCGATGATGAATGGAAGTGAGCTTCATTCCAAGGCAAGAGCAATTCCCTTCTTGCACGCCTCGAGTTACCAAGTGAGAGCATCATCTTATGTGAAAAGATTGTTACACGAGTTGAAAATAATGCTACCGGAGTTGTCTCGGAGCACCATTCACGTGCCTCCATTGCTTGCATGTGCCATGTATGCACCATCCACGTTAAGTGTGAGCCACACAGCCTACCTAGGCTTAGGCACTCTCGAGCGCTCACCTAGAGACAGGAGTGTGTTGGTGCCTGGTATGTTGTTGTGGCCTCTAGCAGCCAGTGCATCACTGCTGCTGAATCCTGTCAACTCACCACAATTGTTGCTACCTATCACGTCGTGTGTGTTACTCCGTGCCTCCACCGCCCCATGGCTGGTGTTGCATGATGTTGTATGCAACGCCGTGTCTATTAGAACCATTTTACCTTTTTCTTAATCTCTCTGGGGTATTGTTAAATGCATTGTTTAGGAGTTCATCTAATTCGTCAATTAATGGGACAGTTAATTGCTACTCATAGGGTGACCAAATCACTCATTCACCGTGTTAACTTGTCAGTCCAATTAGTTGGTTGTTAGGCTAATTAATCATTGTTGGGCCATTAACTTATGGGCAAAATACCAAACAAATGCATGTAACACCTCCCATCCCCCTCTCGCTCCTTAATAGCCAGGGTTTGATCAAATAATAGCATTTTTGGGAATATTACATAGCTAAGAGCATGCCAGTATGATATAATAAGAAAAAAACTAGATATATGTTGGCAAGTTCCTATTTAATCTATCGATTAATGGTCGACTTATTAATTCGGTTAATAGGTTGATTCATTGTTTAATCGCTACTCTCAAGCCAGCCGAGCAGCTACCAATTACCGATTTCCTAAAAAATGGTTGAATGTAGGGAAGCGATGGCACGTACGTGTGCAAGAACCATCGAGAGGCTTTCATAGATGGGAGGGACTATCTCATGTGTGATCTTGTTGCGTGCGTGCGATGTGCGCCACTTGGTCATCAAGAGTGCCATGCAAGATGTGTTCAAGAGTGGTTGAAGCTCGTCGAAGAGCCATTCCGACCCTTTGTTACGCACCAACTTGATGTCCAGGAGCGTCCAGTCTTTAGCCACCACCCTCCAAAGCTCGACTGCACGAGGGCACCTACACATTGCGTGAAATCCAACCTCACATTCCAAACCACACACGTGCATAAGTTAGTGGTTTCCAAATGATGGGAAACCACGTTGCAGGAGAGTGTGTCACAAATAGCCAAGCAAAAAATCGTACCTTTAGGGGACATGGGACCCTATATTGTCCTTCATATTGCGCGCTGACCATGTGATGCCCTACTGGATGCACTCACGGATGGACACTCACGCTCGTCCATCGTGAAGCGGTACTCGGATCGAACTGTGAAGATGTTGTTCTTCTCGGGAGCCCAAGCAAGGATGTCGTCGGCGATGCATGGGAACATTTGTATGTTCCTTGTGATGTTGACATCAACATGATGAAAGTGTCCGTGCAGGAAGTCCATGCACCATGCACCACACTTGTCGAGTAGCTCGGCCACCCATCGGAGCCGACGGGTTCCTTGAGAGGAGATCAACTTGCCGGACAAAGCACCCAATAGCTATCTGTCACGCAGATGTGAATGCACTTGCCGTTCCCAATGTGCCACACTAGCCCCTTCTTGAGGAGCTCGAGCCCATACTGGATAGCCTGCCAAGTACACGAAGTGTTCCTAGAGAACATCGTGTCCTCGAGGCGTCCCTCTAGATAGTAACGAGCTTTGAGAATCTGCGCACAAAGACTATTGGATTTAGTTAAAAGGCACCACGCTTGGTGAGCCAGCAGTGCCTAGTTCAACAAAGGCTGATGGATACTATGATTCCCCCACAAGTCGGGATGAGACTCCGGACGAAAAATGAAAAATGGGGGAGGCAAAA
Organism: Hordeum vulgare subsp. vulgare; assembly: GCF_904849725.1. Classification (NCBI taxonomy): domain Eukaryota; kingdom Viridiplantae; phylum Streptophyta; class Magnoliopsida; order Poales; family Poaceae; genus Hordeum; species Hordeum vulgare. The sequence goes on along the minus strand of NC_058523.1, from coordinate 232,970,543 downwards.
TGAGCCCACCACAAAAAAGGAAACAAAAGACGCGAAAAAAAGAGCCCACCATGAAAAAAACAAATAAATAAGTGAGAGAAAAAGAGATAAGGGACTTTTCTACTATCCTTTACGACACTTGTGACTCAAAGTGGCACCATGTTCTTCATATAGAAAGTCTCTTGTTTTGTCACTTCCATATGCTAGTGGAAATTTTTCATTATAGAACTTGGCTTGTATATTCCGATGGCGGGCTTCCTCAAATACCCGAGGTCTTCATGAGAAAGCAGGTTGGATGCACACTCACTTAGCTTCAGTTGAGATTTCATACACTTATAGCTCTAGCGCATCGATTGCATGGCAATCCCTACTCCTCGCATTGGTATCTGTTGGTGGGCATCTCCATAGCCCATTGATACGCCTAGTTGATGCGAAACTTTCTTCTCCACTTTTACCCCTTTGAAACCTACCACCATATTCTATTCCACCTTTATGCTATATCCATGGTTCACGCTTATGTATTGAGTGGGTAATAAAAAGCTAAAGCACGTTAAAAAGTATGGTCTGGTTGCTTGGTTTGGGGTGCTCATGATTTATATTTTATGCTAGGAAGACCAGGCATGACAGGTTATATGATTTTCTAGGTATAGTGTTCTTTAGCATTGTTATTTTGAAAGGACATAATTGTTTGGTAGTGAACCTAAGTATGGATGTTTTTTGTCAAATTATAGACTATTGCCTTTTATCATTTGTATCTTAATATTCATGCCATGATTAGACATTTGTTCAAGATTATGTTAGGTAGCATTCCACATCAAAAGTTATTGTGGGGGATACTACCCGGGGGTACCAAAGGCTAAGATTATTACTCTCCAAGACAATTAGGGGGCCGCGTGCACCCCGGTCCGACTGGTGACAGCTGGCCCATCCACACGACTGGCTGGAGGCAGTCGGTCCCCTCAAGACATACGTACGGCCGGCTGGCGGCAACCGGCCCTCCTCTCCAACGGTCGGATGCAGTATGGCCGACCCACTGGCCGGTAGCCAGCCGACCGGACTGCCCCGTCCCATCGAGTCGTACAGCAGTACGCCAACAAGACAACACCGCATGGCTACAGTACCCCTGGCACACGCTACGGGCATAGCAGATGATGATCCATCCAACGTGGCTACAGGGGGCCCTAAGCGGCCCCGATGCTTGCTAGACGGCGCGGCTCTGTAGCCCTCGTACCTCCCGCGCACGCGTCATGGCGACCCGGCGCATAAACCGCTGGCGATGCAGGTCGGCGGGCCCTACGATGAGACCCGGCAACCGGTGGGTCCCCCCAGGCCGGCTAGAGGCTGATGGCCGGGCCCCACCGGTGACCTTATCCTGAACACTGTATCACTCTGGTTGCACTATAAAGCCTCCCCCAGCCCCCCGAGAGAGGGGTTGGTTCCCTTCGCATTAGCACACACGTATACTACACCGATACAGCTCCAGGAGCACCATTGTATTGTGACCCGATATAGTCACACAGATAGGACGTAGGGGTATTACCTCACCGGAGGTCCCTGAACCTGGTAACACCGGCGTCATGTGTCTAGCGCCCAAGCCCGTTCCCAGACGCCGCCGGCGCCCATCGGCCCCAAATCATGAGATAAGCCACCCTATGGCATCTGTCCCGGAAATACCACGACAGTTGGCGCCCACCATGGGGCCGGCAACAACGCCGACCGGAGTGACGTTCCGGGTGGGACCCTACACTGCTTCTAGCGAGCGTGTGGCGCACGGCCTAGTCGTGCGCTACGGTGCATCCGACTGCGTCAACAACAACGCTCATCGCCTGGAGGACGCGGCCTTCCCAGTCGATGGCTCCATCATCTCGTTCGGCTCGCACCGCGTCTATGTTGTGGTGGTGGCGGAGCACTACCACACTGACAAAGCCAGCGATGATGTGCTACCGCCGGCAGGCGGCAGCAGTCTCTCCAGCGACGTCGACGACCTCTTCCCTCGTGTTGAGGTGCTCACTACTGCTTCGGCAGCTCGGGCCTCAGGCCATCGAACCCCGATCCGTGCGGCCGTGGAGTCACTCCGCACCCCTATGCCGCAGGCGGCCGACCCAGCGGTCGCCTCCCAAGAGCTCGACAAGCATCGCTAGCAGCTACTTCGCGAGGCGGAGGCGCTGGAGGCAACCCACCACGACTTCGAGGCCGTGTGGCGCAAGTTCACCGCCGCCCACTGCATCACGCCGGCTAACCCTGGGCCGAGTCGGATCGCCTTCGTGAGACGTCGTGGGGGCATCGTAGGCCAGGAGCTGGCAGGCGACCATCCCCTCTACGACACCCTCGTCCAAAACATGCGGGCGTCACGTGCCGTAGTCGCCGAGCTGAACGAGTTCGAGGGTGAGACACACCAAGCATCTTCACCTCGCAACGGCCAGAACCGCCGCAACAGCCGACAGACTGGAAGCCATGGCCGGCGGGATCACAGCCCACCGGCTGTCAACAGCCAGGGCGGTCAAGGAGATCGCCAGTCGGCTCGGTCCGGCAAGCGCGAGGAAGGGCCACGAGGCCCGGTAGGCGAGCGCATCGGCGGTCGTCAGCTGCATGACCAAGATGCACGCCTCAAGCTCGATCACATCGCCAAGACCTGCGCGGTGGAGGAAGAAGGCACTACCGGACCGTCGTGCTTCGGGCCACGCATCCTCAGCGAGGCCTTCCCCAAAGGTTTCACCTTGGCCCGCGACACCCCAAGTACAACGGCTCCACCAAGCCCGAAGACTGGCTCACCGACTACACCACTGCAGTCGGCATCACTGGCGGCAACAAGCGTGTGCCGATGCGCTATGCGCCACTCATGCTACTCGGCTCGGCCCGCACCTGGCTTAAGAGCCTGCTAGCCGGCAACGTCAATGGGTTGCTCGACTTCCAGGAGGCGTTCATCCGGAACTTCACCGGCACGTACAAACACCCAGGCCGGCCTCGGCAGCTCGCCCTGTGCGTATAGGGTCCGGACGAGCCGCTCCTAGACTACCTCACGAGGTGGACCGAGCTTCGCGACACTTGTGAAGGCGTTCATGAAGTGCAGGCCATCCAGTACTTCATCGACGGGTGCCAAGACGGCACCCTACTCAAGAACAAGCTCATGGGCCGGGAGCCCTCAACCCTCGCGCATCTGATGGCCGTTGTCGATCAGTACGCCGTGGCTGAGTCTTCCATGAAGCTCACCGTACTCGTTGACACGGCCGGGAAGCCAATAGTGCCCAAGTCGGCTACCACTCCGGTAGTCGGCCGATCCCAGCCGGATCAAGGCAAGCGCAAGGCCGACGAGTTAGACATTCGTCGGAACTCCCGGCAGGTTGCGGCTGTCGAGGACGTACGGCTGGCGGACGGTCCAAACCCCTGTGACACCCTGATTTTTTTTCAACTTTTTCTTCCAAAACCTTTTGGAGTTTACTTGCAAACCTATAGGATTTGCAAATCTTTTCAACCAAGTTGGATTGTGAGTCTCTAAAAAATTTCCAAGCAACCCAAAACCCTCCTCCTCTTGCCAAAACCTTTCTTGGATTAATTTTCAATATTTAATTATTTCCAATAATTCTTTTCTTTACTTGGGGAATTATGGCATCACCATGGGTTGTGAACCAACCTATAGTTTGGATGCTCAAAAAAAACCCAAACTTTTTCCACATCTTCTCATAATCATATGATTCCAAAATCTCCAAAAATATTTCCTTGCCCAATGTAAAATTTTGGCCAGAATAATTATTTCTTTTCTGACCAGAATTGTCCCATTGTGAAGCAACCCTATTTTTCCTATTCTATAAAATTCCCAATAAATTTCCCCAGATCCTAGGGATCCTATGTAGCCCCAATATGCAAAAACATCTGATGGTCCAATACAAATTTTCAGCAAGAAAGCTCTGTTAAGTTTCTGTTTAATCTGATCCTTTGTGAAGGAAGTGCTAGCTAGGGGTGCACAAATGATCTATAAATTTTTGGGCATATGTGCACTACCAAATAAGACTCCTCCACCAAGTTTCACCCACAACAAAGCTTGCATGTGAGTGACCCAAGCTCATTTCCATTCTGGACCAGAAAGATGGTTTTCAAAGGAACTATATTCAATTTTTCTTCAAACCCTTTCGAACTTTGCTAGTTTGTAGTCTTTCCAATGCTGATAACCCCAGACATGTCACCTTGCTCCATCTCTATTTCATTTGATCTCTAGAACCTCCTCAAGTTGGCTGGCAAAACCTGTTGTTGATTAGATCCATCAAACCAGAGGGCACCTAGTCGAACGAGTGGCACATGGAGGCTAGTTGGTCGAAGGACTACCCTGTAGACATGGTGCGCAGGCTTGCGTGGCCTCGTGGTAGCCGCACCCGTGATGATCACGATGCTGCCATGCCGCAGCACGCGCTCTGTGCGGTTCCAGTGGCAGATGTGCTCGCCCGAGCCGTCTCTCACTGTCCCCCCTTGTCCATTGGTGTCGACGTCGTCCCTGGTAGCCGCGTGGCACCTCCCGAAGCCTCTGGGTCGCCGGAGAGGGCCGCCGCCGCTCCCAGCCAAGCTCCGCCATGGGCAGCACAGTGGGCTTCGGCCACTGTGATCGTCCACAAGCCATTAATGGCTCCGGACCCGCCCCGTCGCTCCCCTGCCCTCCTCCATCACCTCACCCCCACGCCATGATGGCCAGCTCGCCGTCCTTGCTCCAGTGGCAAGCCCGAGCCTCGCCGCTTTGGGAGAGCTCGGCAGCGCTCGTCGCTGGCCTATATAAGGTGCTGCCCGAACCCCTCCTAGCCATCGCCCCTCCCCTCCACCTCTGGATTAGCCCTAGAGACCCCCAGCAAGAGCCGGGAGCTCGTCTCCCTCAGCTCCAGCAAAAGGCTCCGTCGCCAAATCGCCTCTATCGCTAGCCACCTTCGCCCTTCCCCAGCCAAATCTGAGGCCACCATCGAGTACTCCTGGTCTCTGTGGTCCTCCTCGAGCCTTCGATGAGCCAAACCCCTGTCGGAACCATCGCCGTCGACGACCACCGTAGCTTCCACCCGTCGGAGAAGAAGGGGTGACACCGTGTGTCCACCTCCGGAGGAGCTACACGTACAGGGGAACCGCCATCGAGAGCCCGATCCATTCCCGCCATCTCCCAGCCTCGCCGCTGTCTCTATCGCCGATGAGCACCGCCGGTGTGCCGCCCTCCTTTGTTCCCCTCCTATCTCTCTGTTTAAAAAAGGGGAGGCCCCACCTGCTAGTGTCTGAGGCCCGCGCCCAAAGCGGTAAGTGGAGGCGCCTCCTCCACTTTACGCCTTCGAAGTGGCCCCTGTTAGGTTTTAGTATTTTTGATTTAATTCCATATTTCACTAGTAACTTTGACCCTTTATAACTTTTTATTCCTAAGTCCAAATCAATTCTTTTTGCATTGAGTTGGTACTGATCCCCTCTAATTTCTAGTAGATTTTGGTATTTTTCCCATACTCACAGAATTCCTGGTTAATAAAGAGGTATTATGTGACATTTTATTTTCTTTTGCAATTTCAAAATATTTCAGAGGGAAACTTTGGTGAAGACCAGGAGTGTTTGAACAACCCTACTGATCCAAGCAAGCCAGGATACACATGTGATGTAGTATTTTCATAGCATAGCATATTTTCATGCATTATGCCCATTTATTTGCTATAAAATAAATGCATAGTAAATTATTTAATGTAAATAATTGCTCATTGTTATAAACCACTATATTTGAAATAACTTAGTGGTTGATCTAGAGTCACCTGTCCACGCTTAACCCTGCAACCACATTTTGCCGGTATGGGGCGACCGTGACTTGAGCTAATCGCGCGACCTTTCATCGGTACCTCCAAAGACGGAGGGTTATGCACGCGTGCTACCCTGATCAGGTAGGCGGTGATAACCATGTGAGCCCAGTTGAGTTGTTTCGGGCCCGTCCCCAGTTGGGACAGTTTAGTTTGGCCACGACGGTGGCAGGTGTCATGAGGACACAAGGCCACCGAGGGCAGGACTCCGAGGGAGGATGATTGTCGGTGGTACGTTGAGAGAGTCACGGGTCAGGCAGGTTTCGTTGGAGGAATGCTGGTCCACCCGAATGGTATCACGAGGTCGGTGCTCCATAGTGTGGGTAAAGTGTGCAACCTCTGTAGAGTGTCAAACCAATTCGAATAGCCGTGTCCACGGTAATGGACAGCCCGACCAGACCTTAGTAGATGGTCAACCATATCTGTGTTGTAATGATGGAAGAACTCTTCAAATGATTAGAGATGCTCGATGAGTATTTTGGGTGTTGTGAAACAACCCAGACATGAGTAAGTTGATAATTGGTACAATCAGTAATCTTGCTTAATAATTTGCTATATTGATTGCCATGCTATTGTTTGCTGCATTACTTGGTTGTTGTGAGCTTGCGAGTACATTCCAAGTACTCACCTGGCCTATCATGCCAGATGCAGGAGAAGCCGAGGACGGAGGTCCTGATGGTCCGTACTAGGAAGTGTCCACAACAGTGTCCCTGTGGATGGAGTTGCCGCTATATTCCGCTACGCCGTAGAAGTACTTAGTAGTCTCGAGGCCCCACTATGTTTCATAAATAATGTAGATACTGTTGAAGCACCGAGGGTGCCTTTGGCCTCGCTATCCTTGTAAGATATGTACTTGTAACCATATGCTATCAATTAAGTCAGTTCAGTTTTGTTCCAAGTTGTTGAGTGTTTCCAGAAGACATGATCTCTGGGTTGGAAACACTGGTAATCCGGTTCTCTCAGCTGGGGTGCCACTACGCTTTGTATCAAAGTCACCCTAGTTAGCTACGTTAGCACGACGAGTAGTATAGGGTCTTGAGTATGCATTTGCTTGTTGCATTTGATTGCTGCATGGCATGCATCATGACTCATTGTTTTACTAACATTTGGCTTTGTGAGTATAGATGGCACCAGTCCCATATCATTTCCAGTATGAGCCTGCACCATCCTCCTTTCCAGCACTGCTCCGGAACGTCTAGTTTCGATTGTACCCTCACGGCGAAGAACCAGTTTACTAGGTGTTTCGGGAGCAGCTTGCCGAGTCCGTATACGAGTACCATGCACATGCTTACTTGGTTGCGAGCTCAGATATTGGTAGCTACTCTCACTCTACTGAGGGCGGAACGGCTCCTACTCCGGAGCTGGCAATCTAGTTTGCTGCAGTGGAGGCTCTCACTGACTTGCGCTTCCACGAGGTCGAGATGCAGACTCATCCAGGTTTCTTCCACTATCCCACCCTGTCGCCTTTGACAGGACGAGTCATTTTTGCTCCTGTAGACCCGACATGTGACCGTGCGAGTGTTGTGATGTCTTGCTACATGAACGCCAGCTATCGCACGATTGTATCCCTGGGTGAGGAGCTGTCCCGTCTCCAGGCGGCACTTGTTGTCGCAACTGCAGTGCCACCTCCATCCTAATCTGCTGTTCCACCCCCATATTCACCACCAGTTCCACCCCACCCGAATTTGATATTCCCGCTAGCTCTTCAGTGCCACCAGGCACTTCGTCTGGCAGCCGTCGTGAGAATCCTTCTGAGTGGGACTCACTCCTAGCCACTCCTGCTGCTCCAATGCTGAGGCGTCGTGCTCCTTCTTCCTCGGAAGCAGGACCGTCCCGTCAGCGTCGTCATGTTTCCTTTGGTCCAGAGGATGAGATCAACATCATTAGTTCCGACTCCGACTCAGGATCAGATGACGAGGAGTCTGCAGTCTATCACTGTTCGTGCCATCCGCGCCACTAGAGTCGAGGTTGGAGTTGCTGAGCATGCATCTTTGCATATGTCAATTGCCGTATGAGCAGTCTAGTCATGATATTTCCCCTACTAGCTTGCCATGAATAATGTTGGGTCATATTGTATAATTATGTTGTTTGCTTATCGCTTTTGTCGTGAACTCTCTTTTGGTGTTTTATGACCATGCTTTCCCTTATGGATGTTGCTCATCGATTCGGTATTTTGCAATGGGAACAACAATTTAGGATGAAGAGAAGTTGTAGCCAAAGCGGCGATGGAACCCCTATCCGTCGATCCGCCAGACAGGCAGGTCAACAACCAGAAGACCTACCACCTCCACCACCCGAGGCACCGACTACTCATCAGATCATGAGGATGTTTGAGGAAAAGAGGAACTAGGATCTTATGAAATTTCTGAGAAGCATGCAGGGCATGGTAGGACAGAATAACAACAATACGTCACGTTCCAAGTTGTTAGACTTCTAGAGCACCAAGCCATCCAACTTTGCTCGAGTCGTGGATCCGATAGAAGCCAATGACTGGCTAAGGACTATTGAAAAGAAGCTAGACATAGCCCGTTGCGATGATGCAGATAAGGTTCCTTTTGCCACTCACTACTTAGAAGGGCCAGCAGCTATATGGTGGGATAGCACAAAGGCAACATGGCCCTGTGGAGAAGAGATTACTTGGGAAAGATTCAAGGAAGCATTCCGCAAATACCATATCCCTACTAGCATAATGAAGATGAAGCAAAGAGAATTCCTTGCTCTTACACAAGGAGGTATGTCAGTAGCTGAGTATCTGAACAAGTTCAACAATCTGGCACGATACTCTACCCATGACGCATCCACTGAGGAAAGGAAGATAGATCACTTCCTAGGAGGACTGAATCATACCCTCTGTTGTCAGCTCTGTATGCTGGATTTTCCGGACTTTCAGACTCTAGTGAACAAGGCTTTCATTGCCGAACGGGAGCATAAGACCGGGTATGATGACTACAAGAGGAAGTTTGAACCCAAGAAGGACAACAAGGAACAGATTGCACAGAAGCCACGTACCTGGAAACCAAGCACATTCGTATACAAGCCTACCTGGAACAATAGTAACAATACCAACAAGACATTGAGCCAGAACAAGACCTTCGGCAAACAGCCAATACTAGAGGATTGCCGCCGCAACAACACTTGCTTCACTTGCGGCCAAAGTGGACACTATGCCAAGCAGTGCCCCACCAACAACGGGAAACCATCCTCTGACATCAAGCCGCAGGTCAACACCATTGGACGCCACCCTAATCCCAACTATAACCAAGGGCGCGTCTACCATGTCTCCGTCGAGGAGGCGTGCGAAGCTCCAGAAGTCGTCCTCGGTCTGGAGTTGGCAGAGCTAAAGAAGCAGTTGGACGAATTATTGCAGAAAGGATATAGCCGTCCAAGCATCTCACCATGGGGATCACCAGTACTATTTGTCAAGAAGAAGGATGGAAGTTTGCGAATGTCCATAGACTATCGCCAACTGAATGAGGTCACTATTAAAAATAAGTACCCGCTTCCCCGCATTGATGATTTATTCGACCACTTAAATGGAGCACGGATATTCTCCAAGATTGACCTCAGGACGGGATATCATCAGCTAAAAATCAGAAAAGAGGATATACCCAAGACAGCGTTCACCACCCGATATGGCCTGTATGAATTTACGGTCATGTCATTTGGACTGACAAATGCTCCATCCTATTTCATGAGCATGATGAACAAGATTTTCATGGATTTCCTAGACAAATTTGTGGTGGTGTTCATTGATGATATCCTGATATATTGCAAGAATGACGAAGAGCACATGCGACATCTCCGTGTTTCTTGGAAAGACTGAGATTCCATCAATTATACGCCAAGTTCAGTAAGTGCGAGTTTTGGCTGAAAGAAGTGGGATTTTTGGGACACATCCTGTCCGAACAAGGTGTGGCCGTCGACCCCAACAAGGTAACAATAGTATTAAACTGGAAGACACTAGTCACGGTGACCGAAGTCCGTAGCTTCCTGGGATTGGCAGGCTATTACCGACGGTTCATAGAAGGCTTCTCGAAGATAGCTAAGCCACTGACGGAATTGCTTAAGAAAAATTAGAGATTCGTCTAGACGACAGAATGCGACAACAGTTTTCTGGAACTAAAGACAAGACTAACAACAGCACCTGTCCTAGTCCTTCCATACATCCACAAGAGTTTTGATATTTACCGTGATGCTTCCCGAAGAGGATTCGGTTGCATGCTGATGCAGGAAGGAAGGGTTGTAGCATATGCATCCCGACAGCTACGACCGCATGAGGAGAACTACCCCACACATGATTTGGAACTAGCAGCCGTGGTTCATGCCTTGAAAATTTGGAGGCATTACCTTATTGGACAACGTTGCGAAATATACACGGACCACAAAAGTCTCAAGTATATTTTCACCCAACCGGATATGAATCTCACGCAACGACGATGGCTTGAACTAGTCAAGGACCATGACCTTGGAATCAACTATCATCCAGGAAAAGCCAATGTGGTCGCAGACGCTGTCAGTAGGAAGCCGATCACTGTGAATGCATTAATGGGGAGCATACACCCAAGGTTACAAGAGGAATTCGCTAGCCTCAATGTGATATTATGCGGTCCAACTACTCCGGATACACTGGAAATCACTCCCACTCTCATAGAAGAGATCAAGAAGGCTCAAGAATCAGATGAAGGAATCAAGAAGATCAAAGAGTCAATTCCGAAAGGGAAGGACAAATCCTTCCGAGTAGATGACCAAGGCATCTTATGGTTGGAGAAACGGATATGTGTCCCCGACCAGGATGAACTGAGACAACAAATACTCAGGGGAGCTCATGATTCAGCATATTCTATCCATCCAGGAGGTAGAAAGATGTACCAGGATCTAAGAGAGGCATTTTGGTGGTCAGGAATGCGAAGGGATATAGCCTATTATGTCGCCTGCTGTGACATCTGCAACAAGGCTAAGGCGGAACACCAAAAACCCGCTGGGTTATTACAACCTTTACTGGTTCCCTAGTGGAAGTGGGACGACATATGCATGGACTTCATTGTCGGACTACCCAAGTCAACTAGGGGCAATGATGCTATCTGGGTCATTGTGGACATGCTCACGAAAGTAGCCCACTTTATCCCGGTAAATACCACTTTCAACGGCAACCAACTGGCACATCTATACATGTCCCGGGTAGTAAGCCTTCATGGAGTACCCAAATCTATCACCTCAGATAGAGGCTCCCTATTCACCTCGGCATTCTGGCTACGACTACATCAAGCTTTGGGAACCATCCTGAAGCACAACACATCATACCATCCGCAGACTGATGGACATGCGGAAAGAGTGAATCAGATATTGGAGGATATGCTTCGGTCATGTGCTCTCACCCATGGACCCAAATGGGAAGATAGCCTACCCTATGCGGAATTCTCCTACAACAATAGCTATCAGACAAGTCTGAAGATGTCAGCGTTTGAGGCATTATATGGAGGAAAGTGCCACACCCCATTGAACTGGTCCCAGACAGGAGATAGTCACATTTTTGGCACGACTTGATGCTGAAGGCTGAGAAACAGGTCAAAGACATTCAGGAGTGCCTTCGAGCAGCCAAGTCCCGTCAAAAGAGTTATTATGATCCAAAGCACCGGGAAGTGACCTTTGAGCCCAGAGAATATGCTTATCTACGAGTAACCTCCATGAAAGGAATAAAAAGGTTTCGCACACGGGGAAAGCTCGCACCAAGATACATCGGTTCCTTTCTAGTGATCGCTAGAAGAGGCAGAGTAGCATATCAGTTGGAATTACCGTCAGAATTGTCAGATGTGCACGATGTCTTTCATATATCACAAGTAAGGAAGTGCATCACACCACCAATCAAGCAGGCAGATATGAGTGAGCTAGAATTAGCTAAGGATCTGATCTATGAAGAGAAACCCGTGAGGATTTTGTATGAGATGGAAAGGAATACTAGGAGTAAGGTACTCAAGTTTTATAAAGTACTATTGGAACATCATACCGAGGAAGAGGCTACCTGGGAAAGAGAAGATTTCTTGAGATCCCCATATCCATACTTGATCCCTGAGCAACCGAATCTCGAGGACGAGATTCATCCTAAGGGGGGTACGTTTGTGACACCCTGATTTTTTTCAACTTTTTGTTTCAAAACCTTTTGGAGTTTTACTTGCAAACCTACTGGATTTGCCAATCTTTTCAACCAAGTTGGATTGTGAGTCTCTAAATTTTTTCCAAGCAACCCAAAACCCTCCTCCTCTTGCCAAAACCTTTCTTGGATTAATTTTCAATATTTAACTTTTTCCAATAATTCTTTTCTTTACTTGGGGAATTATGGCATCACCATGGGTTGTGAAGCAACCTATAGTTTGGATGCTCAAAAAAACCCCAAACTTTTTCCACATCTTCTCATCATCATATGATTCCAAAATCTACAAAAATATTTCCTTGCCCAATGTAAAATTTTGGCCAGAAGAATTATTTCTTTTCTGACCAGAATTGTCCCCTTGTGAAGCAACCCTATTTTTCCTATTCTAGAAAATTCCCAATAAATTTCCCCAGATCCTAGGGATCCTATTTAGCCCCAATATGCAAAAACATCTGATGGTCAAGTACAAATTTTGAGCAAGAAAGCTTTGTTAAGTTTCTGTTGAATCTGAACCTTTGTGAAGGAAGTGCTAGCTAGGGGTGCACAAATGATCTATAAATTTTTCGGCATGTGTGCACTAACAAATAACACTCCTCCACCAAGTGCCACCCTCAGCAGAGCTTGCATGTGAGTGACCCAAGCTCATTTCCATTCTGGACCAGAAAGATGGTTTTCAAAGTAACTATATTCAATTTTTCTTCAAACCCTTTCAAACGTTGTCAGTTTGTAGTCTTTCCAATGCTGATAACCCCAGACATGTCACCTTGCTCCATCTCTATCTCATTTGAGCTCTAGAACCTTCTCAAGTTGGCTAGCAGAACCTGTTGTTGATTAGATCCATCAAACCAGAGGGCACCTAGTCGAGCCAGTGGCACATGGAGGATAGTTGGTTGAAGGACTACCCTGTAGACATGGTGCGCGGGCTTGCGTGGCCTCGTGGTAGCCGCACCCATGGTGATCACGGTGCTGGCATGCCACAACACGCGCTCTGTACGGTTCTAGTGGCAGATGTGCTCGCCCGAGCCGTCTCTCACAGTCCCCCCTTGTCCATTGGTGCCGACGTTGTCCCTGGTAGCCGCGTGGCACCTCCCGAAGCCTATGGGTCGTCAGAGAGGGCCGCCGCCGCTCCTAGCCAAGCTCCACCACGGGCAACACAGTGGGTTTCGGCCACTGTGATCGTCCGCAAGCCATTAATGGCTCTAGACCCGTCCCGTCGCTCCCCTGTTCTCCTCCATCACCTCACCCCCACGCCACGACGGCCAGCTCGCCGTCCTTGCTCCAGTTGCAATCTCGAGCCTCGCCGCTTTGGGATATCTCGGCAGCGCTCGTTGCTAGCCTATCTAAGGCGCTTCCCGAACCCCTCCTAGCCATTGCCCCTCCCCTCCACCCTTGGATTAGCCCTAGAGACCCCCAACAAGAGTCGGTAGCTCGTCTCCCTCAGCTCCGGCGAAAGGCTCCGTCGCCAAATCGCCTCTGTCACCAGCCACCTCCGCCCTTCCCAAGCCGAATCCGAGGCTACCATCAAGTTCCCCTGGCCTCTCTGGTCCTCCTCGAGCCTTCGGTGAGCCAAACCCCTGTCGGAACCGTCGCCGTCGACGACCACCCTAGCTTCCACCCACAAGAGAAGAAGGGGCGACGCTGTCCGTCCACCTCCGGATGAGCTACGGGTACAGGGGGAACCGCCGTCGAGAGCCCGATCCTTTCCCGTCATCTCCCAGCCCCGCCGCCGTCTCTATCTCCAGTGAGTGTCGCCGGTGAGCCGCCCTCCTCTGTTCCCCTCCTCTCTCTCTGTTTTAAAAAGGGCAGGCCCCACCTGCCAGTGTCTGAGGCCCGCGCCCGAAGCGGTAAGTGGAGGCGCCTCCTCCACTTTACGCCTTCGACGTGGCCCCTGTTAGCTTTTAGTATTTTATATTTAATTCCATATTTCACTAGTAACTTTGACCCTTTATAACTTTTTATTCCTAAGTCCAAATCAATTGATTCTTTTCGCATTGAATTGGTACTGATCCCCTCTAATTTCTGGAAGATTTTGGTATTTTTCCCGTACTCACAAAATTTCTGGTTAATAAAGAGGTATTATGTGACATTTTCTTTTATTTTGCAATTTCAAAATATTTCAGAGGGAAACTTTGGTGAAGACCAGGAGTGTTTGAACAACCCTACTGATCCAGGCAAGCCATGATACCCATGTGATGTAGTATTTTCATAGAATGGCATATTTTCATGTGTTATGCCCATTTATTTGCTATAAAATAAATGCATAGTAAATTATTCAATATATATAATTGCTCATTGTTATAAACCACTATATTTGAAATAACTTAGTGGTTGATCCAGAGTCACCTGTCCGGGCTTAACCGTGCAACCATGTTTTGCCGGTATGGGGCGACCGTGACTTGAGCTGATCGCGCGACCTTTCACGGGTTCCTCCAAAGACGAAGGGTTATGCACGCGTGCTACCCTGATCAGGTAGGTGGTGATAACCGTGTGAGCCCAGTTGAGTTGTTTCGGGCCCGTCCCCGGTTGGGACAAATTAGTTTGGCCACGACGGTGGCAGGTGTCATGAGGACACATGGCCACCGAGGGCAGGACTCCGGGGGAGGATGATTGCCGGTGGTATGATGAGAGAGTCACGGGTCAGGCAGGTTTCGTTGGAGCAATGCTAGTCCACCCGAATGGGATCACGAGGTCAGTGCTCCAAAGTGTGGGTAAAGTGTGCAACCTCTGCAGAGTGTCAAACCTATTCGAATAGCCGTGTCCATGGTAATGGACAACCCGACCAGACCTGAGTAGATGGTCAACCATATCCGTGTTAGTAATGATGGAAGAACTCTTCGAATGATTAGAGATGCTCGATGAGTATTCTGGGTGTTGTGAAACAACCCAGATATGAGTAAGTTGATAATTGGTACAATCAGTAATCTTTGCTTAATAATTTGCTATATTGATTGCCATGCTATTGTTTGCTGCATTACTTGGTTGTTGTGAGCTTGCGAGTACATTCCAAGTACTCACCTAGCCTATCATGCCAGATGCAGGAGAAGCCAAGGACGGAGGTCCTGATGGTCCGTACTAGAAAGTGTCCACAACAGTGTCCTTGTGGATGGAGTTGTCGCTATGTTCCGCTACGCCGTAGAAGTACTTAGTAGTCTCGAGGCCCCGCTATGTTTCATAAATAATGTAGATGCTGTTGCAGCATCGAGGGTGCCTTTGGCCTCGCTATCCTTGTAAGATATGTACTTGTAACCATATGCTATCAGTAAAGTCAGTTCAGTTATGTTCCAAGTTGTTGAGTGTTTCCACAAGACATGATCTCTCAGTTGGAAACACTGGTAATCCAGCTCTTTGAGCCAGGGTGCCACAGTCCCAGCCGGCGCGAGCGCACCAACGAAGGCAAGCAGCCATGGAAGGCCAAGTACACCTTTAAGGCCATGCTCGACGGGCCATGCAAGTTCCACAGCGGAGCCAAGCCGGCTACGCACACTGCTCGGCAGTGCAGCTGGTTCACCAAGATCGCGCGTGGCGAGGCTTTGCCGGCTGCGCCCTGCCTCCTCCACCGCCTCCCGGGTCCGGAGCCGGTGGGGAATGTGACGCGTTCCCCCAGCAGGATGCCACCTATGTCGTCTTCACCAGTGAGCCAGATGACAAGCACAGTCAGCGCCGATGCGCGCAGGAGGTCAATGACATCGTCCCACCGGTCCCCCAGTTTATGCACTCGTCAGACAAGCCGATCACATGGGGCCACAAAGATCATCCGGTTGTGATGCCCACGCCAGGTGGCTATGCACTGGTTCTGGATCCCACCTTCGTCTCTCAGCGGAGCACCTGTCGCTTCACGTGGGTACTCATCGATGGTGGCAGCAACATCAACATTCTCTACCGTGATACGATGCAAAAGCTCGGCATCCTCGAGTCTGAGCGCAAGCCGACCCGAAAGGTGTTCCATGCATCGTCCCCAGCCTCTCCTGCTCGCTAATCGGCAGGGTCCCGCTGGACATGTTGTTTGGCATGACGAAGAACTTCCGCCGCGAGCCGGTCTGGTTTGAGGTCGCCGACCTCTCCAGCTCCTACGAGGCCATCTTGGGACGGCCTGCCCTGGCCAAGTTCATGGCGGTTCCTCACTACGCCTACTTGAAGATGAAGCCGTCGGGCCCGTGCGGGATCATCACCATCACGGGCGACTACAAGAAATCAATCGAATGTGCTCGAGCCAGCTCCAAGTTGGCCGAGTCGCTCGTCATCGCTGAGGAGCGGCGGTAGATCGATCGAGCCGTAGCCCTCACCCGCGAGCCGGTTGCCGTCATCGAGCCCAAGCTAAAGCAGCCGGCTACGGAGGCCCAGTTCCAGCCGGCCGCCGGCAAGAGCACCAAGAGAGTCCCTTTGGACCCAGCTGATCCCACCGGCAAGTATGTCATGGTGGGGGACGGCCTTAGCAGCAAATAGGAAAGCAAGCTCGTCGACTTCCTCTGTGAGAATTGGGATATCTTTGCATGGTCCCCTAAAGACATGTCGCGTGTCCCGAGGGAGTTCATCGAGCACTTCCTTCACGTCCGGCCAGACGCTAAACCGGCCAGGCAACCCCTGCGTCACTTCTCAGAGCAAAGAGGAAAATGATCGGTGAAGAAGTCGCCCGGCTGCTAGCAGCCGACTTCATCATGGAAGTCTTCCACCGGACTGATTGTGGAACCCTGTCCTGGTGCTGAAGAAGAACAAGACTTGGCGCATGTGTATCGATTGCACCAGCCTAAACAAGGCATGCCCCAAGGATCCATTTGCTCTACCCCGTATCGATCAAGTGATCGACTCGACGGCTGGCTGCGAGCTGTTGTCCTTCCTGGATGCCTACTCAGGCTACCACCAGATCAAGCTCAACCCGGCCGACCGGTTGAAAACATCTTTCATCACACCCTTCGGGGCGTTTTGCTACATCATCATGACGTTCGGGCTGAAAAATGTCGGCGCAACATTCTAGGGCTGCATGCAGTGATGCCTCTACAGGCAGTTCGGTCGCAATGTACACGTCTACGTGGACGACGTTGTGGTCAAGACAAAGGAGACCCGCACCCTCCTAGACAATCTCAAGGAGACGTTCGCGAGCCTGCACGAGTTTCAGATCTGGCTGAACCCAGAGAAGTGCTTGTTCAGCGTGCCAGCCGGCCAGCTCCTCGACTTCCTCGTCTCCGAGCGAGGGATCGAGGCCAACCCGGAGAAGATCCAGGCCATCAAGCGGATGGCCAAGCCGGCAAACCTGGCTGAGGTCCAGAAGGTCACCGACTGCCCGGCTTCCCTCAGTCGCTTCATGAGACGGCAAGGAGAGAAGGCCCTCCCACTCTACTGCTTACTCAAGAAGGCAGACGACTTCGTCTCGAGCGACGAGGCCGACGACGCCCTACGCGACCTCAAGCGCGCTCTCAGCACTACGCCGGTGTTGGCCGAGCCGGAGAGAGCCGATGCTGCTCTACATTGCTGCGACTAGCCGTGTGGTTAGCATCGTCATGGCCGTCGAGCGCTCGGAGCCAGGCCGAGCGCAGCCGGTCCAGCGACCGGTCTACTACCTGAGAGAAGTGTTGTCTGCCTGCAAGGAAAACTATCTGCATTATCAAAAATGTGTTACGGTGTGTTCCTGGCGGCCTGAAAGCTCAAGCCCTACTTTGAGGAGCATACTGTGAAGGTGGTCAGCACTGCTCCCCTCGGGGAGATCATGGGCAATAGAGATGCAGCCGGCTGCATAGCCAAGTGGACGCTGGAGATGGCCGACCACGACATCCGGTACGAATCCAGAACTGCCATCAAGTCGCAGGCTTTGGCGGACTTCCTCATTGACAGGACAGAGACCGAGTACCTACCGTCGCCTCCCGACTCAACCCATTGGCGCATGCACTTCGACAACTCGAAGATGCGCACCGGCCTCGGGGCCGGCATCGTCCTATCCTCTCCAAAGAGAGACCGACTGCGGTATGTCGTGCAGATAGACTTCACTGCATCCAACAACGTGGAGGAGTACGAAGCGCTCCTAGACGGCCTCCGGCTAGCCAAGGAGATCGGCGTCCAGCGCATCCTTTGCTTCGGCGACTCCGACCTGGTGGTGCAGCAGGTCACTCGCGAGTGGGACGCCAGAGATGCTAACATGGCCAGCTACCGTTTTCTGGTCCAGCAGCTAACCGGAGGTTTCGAGGGCTGTGAGTCCCATCACATCCTCAGAGCCGGCAACGAGGCGACCGACACACTAGCGAAAATTGGCTCCAGGCGGCAGTCCATTCTAGCCGGCGTGTCCCTGGAGCACCTGCGCAAGCCCTCCATCACACCTTCTCCAGAGTTAGAGTCCATCTTCATCCTCGCAGACCCAGGGGCTGCGCCACCAGTCCTGGGGGCTGCGTTGCCGGCCCCGGGGACTGCCAAGACCGGCCCAGGGGCTGCCAAGGCCAGCCCGGGGGTAGCCGGATCCCAGCCGCCTGCCCCAGCTGGCGCACTGTCTACAGCTGCCCAGCCGCCTGCGCCAGCCGGCGCACCGTCTGCGGTTCCCCAGCCGAAGCCTTCCGATGGCCCGGGGGCTGCCGGCCCCATCCACGGGTGCCTCCCGCCCGACTCAGGGGCTGCAGCAGCCGGCCAACCGTCTTCTACCCCCAACCCAGAAGATCCAATAGCGGTGGCTGTGCTCACCATGGCCATGACACCGTCCTGGGGATAGCCTATCCTCGACTTCCTTGAGGGCGGCACCCTGCCGACTGACGAGGTTGAAGCCCAATGAATCCAAAGACATGCCGGAGCATACACTATCATCAACAATGAGCTTGTCAAGCGTAGCGTGTTAGGAGTCTTCTAGCGCTGCGTCGAGGCAGAAAAGGGCTACGAGATCCTCCTCGACACCCATCAAGGCGAGTGTGACCACCACGCTGCTTCTCGCTCCCTGGTGGCCAAGGCATTCCGCCATGGGTTCTACTGGTCGACCGCCCTCAAAAAGGCCAAGACGCTGGTCGACAAGTGCAACAGCTGCCCGTTTTTCAAAGCGCGCAACCACCAGTCGGCTGCAGCCCTGCAGACCATCCCCCTCACATGGTCGTTTGCCGTCTGGGGTCTGTACATGGTGGGTCCGTTCAAAACCGCCAGGGGCAGCATGACTCACCTCTTGGTGGCCGTTGACAAATTCACAAAGTGGATCGAGGCGAGGCCGGTCAAGAAGCTGGACGGCCCAACGACCATCACATTCATCAAGGACATAGCCGTCCGCTACGGTCTGCCGAACAACATCATCACCGACAACGGCACCAATTTCGCCAAGGGCGCCCTCGGGTGCTACTTCAACACACAAGGCATCCGACTGGATCTTGCGTCCGTCGCCCACCCACAGTCGAATGGCCAGGTAGAGCGGGCAAACGACCTTATCTTGGCCGGCTTGAAGCCTAGGCTGGTTGAGCCACTCGAGCGCTTGGCCGATGCCTGGATTGAGGAGCTGTCGGCTATGCTATGGAGTCTGCCCACAACTTCGAACCGATCAATAGGCTACACGCCGTTCTTCTTAGTGTATGGGGCTGAGGCGATCATCCCCACCAACGTCGCGTTTGACTCACCTCGGGTCACCCTATACACTGAGGCTGACGCCAAGGAGGAAAGGAAGATGGCGTCGACCTCCTTGAGGAGGCACGCGAGCTGGCACTGTCCACAACATCTATTTACCAGCAGGCTCTGCGCCGCTACCACAGCCGGCGGGTCAAGCCACTCTCTTTCACAGAGGGCGACCTGGTGCTCCGGCTGATCCAGCAGACAGCCGGCCAGCACAAGCTATCCGCCCCATGGGAGGGCCCCTTCATCATGAGCAAGGCCTTAAGAAAATTTGCTTACTATCTGGTCGACGCCCGAAAGGCTAGCAAGAACAAGAAGGATGCCTCCGGCTCCGAGTCGGAGAGGCCATGGAATGCACAACTACTACGTCCATTTTATAGCTGAAGTATGCACGTATGTATTTGTACTACTTTCAATAAATAAAGCAGCCGACACCCCAGAGCAGGACTCGGGGACTGCCATTTTATCCCAAGACATCATGTTTCCTTGTATTTGTATCGGCTGCCCCCGGGTCGGCCTAGCCGACCCGGGGACTGCCGGCTCGCCTAACCCTCGCCCCGAAATCAACGAAGTACTATACCTCCTCCTCCTAGATGGCCTAACCCTAGCCGGCTACAGACCACAACGTGGTTGTCAGGCCGGCAGCCGCACAAGCAAAGGGAGGCGGGGTCTATGGGAAAAAATGACTAAGGGCGGGATCTTTCAACCGTCTGCCCAGACGGACTCAGAATCTAACTTGTGAAAATTTCAAAGTACTAGCGCCCCGCCTCTGGCAGCCCACTCCTTTGTTCGGCTCCAGTCCGCCAGCCGACTGGCTGTCAGGAAAAAAAGGCCAAGGAGCGGGGCAGATAGGAAAAAAATTCAAACAAGAGATGACGACGAGCCGAAGGGCCGATGGCAGGTAGATAAATGAAAAACATGCGATAAATAAGATAAGGCCCATGGCGAGCAGTACAGATACAATACACCCCCAGTGGGTGGACTTGTGCTTAACAGTTCAAAGAGTGCAAAGAAAATAAAGCAGGTAAAACAAAGCCGGCTATGGCACCGCTGCCTCCTGGTCCAGCCGACACGGGTGGCCGGCCCATCTAAGCATCGGGAGCCGGCGGGGCCTCCTGGCGGGCCTCCGTCTCGCCAGCCCGCAGCGCCTCTGCGCTGGCACCTTCGGGTGACTGCACCTCCGGAGCAAAGGACGTAGATGCTCCGCCTCCGGCCTTGGCCGCAGCATGGGCGATGACTGGAGTGGGCTCATCCGAGATGGATCCAACATGCTCCTCATCCTCGCTGATGGGGACACCGTAGTCGTCCTCAGAGAGGGGAACACCATCGTCATTTAGCTCGGGCAAGTAGGTTTCCAGCGAGGCGTAGTTGGCAAGCTCGTGGGCGCGGAACGCAATCTCCTCCTCGTGCCGCGCCAGATCCGGCTGCGCAGCCGCCCGTAGGGTGGCCAGCCGGGCCAGGTTGACGACAGGATACGAGGACAACGTGAAGTACAGGGCGACCCGGGCGCCGGCCCGGGCGGCCAAAGCCCTCCATGCGTCAAACCGGTCGACGACGTGCCCCAGCCACGTCGCGACCCGGTCCTCCGGCACCTCTTCACCACTGTCAGCCCAAAGGGCCCGAACGATGTCGTGGCCGGCTGACAACAACCGTCGCCAAAGTGCGTGGAGATGGACGACCCGAGGCTTAGAGGCATGCGCCATCTGTGCGGCCGTCCCGTCGGCTCCTTCGCCAACAACAGCACCGGCCTGGTCCTGCTCCGCCCGGAGGGCCGTCACCGCGCGTTTGGCGCGTGCGTGCGTCTGAGGAAAGTGGGTGCCCCACAAAGAAAATAAGACAAGATCAAGCGCAAAATTGCAGCCGGCTGAGGAACAAAAAGACTTACCAGCAAGGAGGGTGTCCACCCCCTTCATGAGGCCGACTGCACTGTCCGCTGATATGTCTCCGTCATATCTACTTTTCCGAACTCTTTTGCCCTTGTTTTGGACTCTAATTTGCATGATTTGAATGGAACTAACCCGGACTGACACTGTTTTCAGCATAATTGCCATGATGTTGTTTTTGTGCAGAAATAAAAGTTCTCGGAATGTCCTGAAAACTTACAGAGATTTTTTCTGGAATAAAAGAAAAATACCTGCGCAAAGATCCACCGGAGGGGCGTGCCAATGGGCCACAAGACCACAGGTCGCGGCCACCCCTATGACCGCGCCGTGCAGGCTTGTGGGGCCCACGTGGCACCACCACCCCCAAACTCAGCTCTATATCTTCCGTTTCGCGTGGAAAAAAATCAGAGAGAAGGTTTCATCACGTTTTACGATACGGAGGCGCCACCACATCCTGTTCTTCATCTGGAGGGCAGATCTTGAGTCCATTCCAGGCTCCAGAGAGGGGAAATCGTCGCCATCGTCATCATCAACCTTTTTCCATCGACAATTCCATGATGCTCTT
Source organism: Hordeum vulgare subsp. vulgare (assembly GCF_904849725.1). Taxonomy (NCBI): domain Eukaryota; kingdom Viridiplantae; phylum Streptophyta; class Magnoliopsida; order Poales; family Poaceae; genus Hordeum; species Hordeum vulgare. The sequence goes on along the minus strand of NC_058523.1, from coordinate 232,948,610 downwards.
CATCGTTCGTGAGTAATCTCATCGTAGGCTTGCTGGACGGTGATGAGTTGGATGAGATCTATCATGTAATCGAGTTAGTTTTTGACGGGGATTGATCCCTAGTATCCACTATGTTCTAGATTGATGTTGCTACTACTTGGCTATGCTTAATGCTTATCACTAGGGCCCGAGCGCCATGATTTCAGATCTGAACCTATTATGTTGTCGCCAATATATGTGTGTTTTAGATCCTATCTTGCAAGTTGTAGTCACCTACTATGTGTTATGACCCAACAACCTCGGAGTGACAATAGCCGGAACCACTCCCGGAGATGACCATAGTATGAGGAGTTCATGTATTCACCGCGTGTTAATGCGTTGGTCCGGTTCTTTATTAAAAGGAGAACCTTAATATCCCGTATTTTCCATTAGGACCCCGCTACCACGGGATGGATGGACAATAGATGTCATGCAAGTTCTTTTCCCTAAGCACGTATGACTACATACGGAATACATGCCTACATTAGATTGACGAACGGGAGCTAGTTACATATCTCTCCGTGTTATAGCTGTTAAATGATGATTCACATCCGTAATACTCATCCATCACCGATCCACTGCCTACGAGTCTTTTACTACTGGTCCTCGCTACATTACTTTGTCTAGGCTTGTCCCTTGCTACAAAAGGGATTGGGCCACTTTGTTGCTGCTGTTACTTGTTACTTTGCTGCTGCTGCTACTGCTGTTCCTTGCCGCTTCTCTGTTACTTGTTGCAAGACTTTGTTGGAGCCGTAGCTGGGGAAGCATTATTCTCAAGAATAATCCCCCGTCAACGTGCTGGCACCATTGATACAACAGTTAGGAATAGTCTGCCATCAACAGATCATTTCTGGCACCGTTGCTATCATACTACCTTGCTACTGATACTTTGCTTGCAGACACTAATCTTTCAGGTGTGGTTGAATCTGACACATTCAGCTGGTAATACTTGAGAATATTCTTTTGCTTCCCGTCTTGGCGAATCAATACATTTGGGTTGAATACTCTACCCTCGAAAACTGTTGCGATCCCATACGCTTGTGGGACATCAATGCTTTTTCTGGCGCCGTTGCCGGGGAGGCACAACTATATTCTCTGAGTCACTTGGGATTGACGTCTGCTGATCACTATGAGGAATCCGAAAGATCCAAGAACTAAAATCCTACCTTCCACTACGAGGAGAGGTAAGGAACTGCCATCTAGCTGTGCACTTGATTCACCGTCAGTTTTGAGTAAGTTTGCGACTTCGTCTCCTGCTAGAAATCTTGATATGTTGCCTGTGCTTGATGATGCTACTTCTTCTACTCATGATGCTATGCTTGATACTATGCCTGATGATGCTATGCTTGATACTATGCGTGATGATGCTATGCTTGATACTATGCCTGATGATGCTATGCTTGATACTATGCGTGATGATGCTATGCTTGATACTATGCCTGATGATGCTATGCTTGATACTATGCCTGCTATGCCTGATACTGCTTTGCCACTTGGTGCATTCCTTGATGCACATATTGCTAGAGTTGCTGCTAGACGTGATGATACTTCTGAAACTGCTGAGACTATTGAAGTAGAACCTGCTACTGTGCCTGAATTGCCTGTTATGCCTGATACGTGTTATGTTATGGAGGGAGAGATAGTTGAGGATTTTCTTGCGTGTAAGGATAGCTATGATGTTGAGAAATTACTGCGCAAGTGGAAATAAAAATCTCTGAACGCTAGGATGAAATACAACCCAAAGTTTGCTACTTCGCCTATCTTTGTGACATATAAGGATTATGAATTCTCTGTTGACCCTGAGTTAATCACTCTGGTTGAATCTGATCCTTTTCACGGTTATGAGTCTGAAACGGTTGTAGCCTATCTTACCAAACTGCACGATATAGCCACCCTATTCACTAGTGAGGAAAAGATCCGCCACTACTATATGCTCAAGCTGTTTCCTTTCTCGCTAAAGGATGATGCTAAGACCTGGTTCACTTCTCTTGCTCCTGGTTGTGTGCGTAGCCCCCATGATATGGTCTACTACTTTTGTGAAAAATATTTCCCTGCCCATAAGAAGCAAGATGCATTGCAGGAAATACACAAATTTGCTCAAGTTGAGGAAGAGAGTCTCCCACAAGCTTGGGGGAGTCTCATCCAGCTACTGAATGCTTTGCCTGATCACCCTCTTGAGAAGAACGAAATACTTGATATCTTCTATAATGGACTTACCGATGCTTCAAAATACCACCTAGATAGTTGTGCCGGTAGTGTTTTTAGGGAACGAACCGTGGAACAAGCTGAGATTCTACTGAATAACATCTTATGCAATGAGAATGCTTGGACTATTCCCGAAGCACCTCCTAAGCCAACTCAGAAGAAAAGAGGTATTCTATTCCTCAGTCCTGAAGATATGCAAGAAGCCAAGAAATCTATGCGAGAGAAAGACATTAAATCTGAAGATGTCAAAAATCTACCACCTATCGAAGAGATCCATGGTCTCGATAACCCGATATAGGTAGTAGAAGTAAATTCTTTGCATAGGTTTGATGACAGTGATATTACTTTTGATAAACCTGCTAGCTTATGCATGGATGAATTTGATAACTTTGTTGCCAAACAACAAAGTTTCAATGATTATGTTAGCAGACAATTGGAAAAGAATGCTCGTATGCTTAGTCATTTAAGTGCTTGTGTGGACAGAAACGTCAATGATCTTAAACTTCTGAGTAAACATGCCTCTATGGTTACTACTCAGGTAGAACAAGTACTTAAAGCTCAAAATGACTTGCTCAATGAGTTGAATGACAATGCCGTCAGAGTCGTTACTAGAGGCGGTAGAATGACCCAGGAACCTCTGTATCCTGAGGGTCATCCGAAGAGAGTTGAACAAGATTCTCAAAGAGTTAGCAGTGATGCACCTAGTCATCCTAGAAAGAAGAAGAAATATGATAGGAACCTGCACGCTAGCAACCCTGTTGCTACTACCCTTGAGAGTCCAAACGATGCCTCTATCTCTGATGCTGAAACACAATCTGGTGATGAACATGAACCTAATGATAATATCAATAGTGATGTTCATGAAGATGCTCAACCTAGCAACGATAAGGATGTGGAGATTGAACCTGTTGATCTTGATAACCCACAGCCTAAGAATCGAAGATACAATAAGAATGACTTCACTGCTAGGAAGCATGGTAAAGAAAGGGAACCATGGGTTCAGAAGCCCATGCCCTTTCCTTCTAAACCATCCAAGAAAAAGGATGATGAGGATTTTGAGCGCTTCGTTGAGATGATCAGACCTGTCTTTCTGCAAATGTGTTTGACAGATATGCTCAAGATGTCTCCGCCATGCTTGCCAATTACACTTTCAAGGGTGGAACTCCTAAGAAACTAGGTGATCCCGGTGTGCCCACTATACCTTGCTCCATTAAAGGCAACTACGTTAGAACTGCGTTGTGCGACCTTGGAGCCGGTGTTAGTGTTATGCCTCTCTCTCTTTATCGTAGACTTGAACTGGATAAGTTGACACCCACTGAAATCTCTCTACAAATGGCCGACAAATCAACTGCTTTCCCTATCGGCATTTGCGGGGATGTGCCTGTTGTGGTTGCTAACACCACTATCTTAACAGACTTTGTTATCTTAGATATTCCCGAGGACGATGCCATGGCTGTCATCCTCGGAAGACCCTTTTTAAACACTGCATGGGTTGTTATAGATTGCAACAAAGGCAATGTCACTTTCCATGTCAATGGTAATGAGCATACGGTGCACTTTCCGAAGAAACAATATCGACTACATTACATCTATGCTATCGAAAAAACTTCATCGATTCTTATTGGGAGCTTTGAATGCCCTATTCCTCGTGTCAAGATGAAGTATGACTTGCTTGTTGGGGAGATACACATCCCCATTGAGGTGACCTAGTGACTATTCGAAAATTCTCCGTTCTCTTTTTGCGATTCGAGAAAGTTTTGTTGAGGGGATTTGATCAACCCCATTGACGGATTTCTTTCGATGACCATGAGATAGATGAATCGAGGAGTCACAAACCTCTGTTCCAAGCTTTCACCTTCGGTTGCTTAGAAGAAAAATGATAGATTTAGTTTAGTTTTCCCTGTTTTCTGTTTTAGCGTCCGGTAGAAAAGTACCCCGAAAATAAAAGTTCTCCGAACGCTGTGCAAATCAAGTATGATTTTTTTTGGATTTTTTTGAAAAATTCTGGGACAAAGAGTTTGTTTGGGGGCCACACCAGTGGGCCACAAGCCCTAGGGGCGCGGGCACCCCCTGGCCGCGCGACCCAGGCTTGTGGGGCCCACAGGTACCCCCTCCACTCATTCTTGCTCTCATCCGCTTCTCATACCTCCAGAAAAAATTGTTTCATAGCTCAAACCCGTGTTCTTGCTCCTCTTGCTGGGATTTTCGATCTCTTTGCTCAAATCACCGTTCTTCGAACTGTTTTGGGGAAATTACTCCTTGGTAAGTGACTCCTCCATTGGTCCAATTAGTTTTTGCTCTAGTGCCTTATACTCCGCGTATTTTTGCTGCCTTGGTGACCATGTTCTTGAGCTTTGCATGCTGATTTTAGCTGGTCCCAAGTAGTTTTGATGCGTAGTATGGTCTCTAGGCACTTGTGGGAGTAATTGCTACAAGTTTCGTTGAGCCTTATTCACTTTTCCTTAGAACCACTAAAAATTTCAGAAATTTTCAGAGATAGAAAAGGGAAAAGATGAGGAGGTTCTTGAGAGGCTCTTCAAGCCGTGACCCCAAGGATGATGGGACTGAGAAGAAGGCCAAGTATCCGGTCCCTCGAGTCGCAGAAGTTCGCGCGTGCGAATGGCCAAGCGACGCGTTCTTATGCGCCGCTGGAATTTATGAGGACTTTTATCACTTGGTGGAGAACGCAGGCCTTACCGCCTTCGTTGAAGATAAGTGTTCGCAATACCTCCTCCTCACTAATATCTTCGTACAAAGCTTTAACTTCTATTTGAGGAAGAATCCTCCTATGGTTGAGTTTAAACTTTATGATGTCCCCGAGCGCATGTCACTCCAGGATTTTTGCAATGTTTGCAAATTACCTTATGTTGGGGATATTCATGAACCTCGTCCACGAGACTAGGAAGCTTTTATCGGTACAATTACTGTAGGAGAGGAGAGAGGAGTGTCTTGCACTAGAGCTGCTAGCATTCATTTTCTCGTGCTTCGGTACTTCTCATTATTTGTGGGAAAATGTTTGATTGTCCGTGGGAAAGCTGGGTCACTTAGTTCCCCAGATCTTGCGGTCGTGCACGAAGCCCTTTATAACGATAAAAGTTATAGCTTGGGCGCTATAGTAGCTCAACGGTTGAACCTGAACCGTTCTAAAGGTGTTGTCTATGGAGGTATCTATGCTACCCGTCTTGCCAGACACTTTGAGATACCCATTAGACTGGAGGAAGAAGAAGAGGTTCTTCTTCCCGAGAGATATCTAGATTACGATAGCATGGTTCGCCATGACTTTCTTGATAGAGATATAGGTGGAAGGATGATTTATAACCTGGTATTTAGTCAGAGTACTCGTGAGACTATTACTTTGCCTGCTCCTTCTTTGTTGAATCTTCATGCAGGCAGGTACACTATTATGCCCTCAGACATCTACGCATATTGGGGCTTGGCCCAACCATAGGTGCCCGTGCCCGAGCCGCCAGTTTATCAATGGGAGCCAGAGGAGCTCACATAGCAGTGGCATCCTCAGTCCACTCTGGAGTATCCCAGAGCTGGTTATTTCCCTCCTTGGGAGTAGACCAAGTTAGGCCAAAAGCCTAAGCTTGGGGGAGTATGTGTTCTCACCAACTTTACATTCTTTCTTATGCTTTCACTTTGTTCACCGGTGTTCACACTTTGCCACTGTATCATCCATGCTAGTTTATTTTATTTTTCTTGTTTTCTTTTCGTGTGTCTATCTAGTTTGAGAAAACCCAAAAATATTTTCTTTTTCTTCTTTTACTTGTTGGGAGCTTTCCCGTGTAGATAGTTTTATTTTTCTTTGGGTCAAGGTAGAAGATCATGGTTACAATGTTTAGTGGCTCTTGCATGAATACCTGTTTAGCTGTGTTAGAGCCATATCACTTTGTCTTCTCCTTTATGTTTGCCTGCAGATTCCAACTTTAGTCCAATGTACGAGCACGCTTATTATTGTCCACATCGTTCGGTCGTGCAAGTGAAAGGCAATAATGACGATATATGATGAAGTGACTGAGCCTGGAAAAGCTGGTATGAACTCGATCTATTTTATTTTTGTAAATATGACTAGCTCATCATGCGTGATTCAGCTTTGTTGTGAGAGAAACATGTTTGCAATGACAACTTAGAGATCATAGTTGCTTATGCGATGCTTACTTAGCTAGGAGCTTATAATGGTTTGTCTTGGATGCCGACATGAATGATGAGATGACTGTGATGTAGTATGATAGGATGGTATCCTCCTTTGAATGTTTCAAGTGGCTTGACTTGGCGCATGTTCACGCATGTAGTTGAAACAAAATCAACATAGCCTCTATGATATTCATGTTCATGGTGATTTATGTCCTACTCATGCTTGCACTCAATGTTAGTTACTCTCAATGCATTTTGATGACTGTTGTCGCTCTCTAGTTGGTCGCTTCCCAGTCTTTTCCTAGCCTTCACTTGTACTAAGCGGGAATACTGCTTGTGCATCCACTCCCATAAACCCAAAGTTGTGCCATATGAGTCCACCATACCTACCTATGTGCGGTACCTACCTGCCGTTCCAAGTAAATTTGCATGTGCCACTCTCTAAATCTTCAAGAAATAATCTGTTTTGCATGCCCGAACCGCTCATGTGGTGACAAGGGGCTATTGGTATCTCCCATGCTAGGCGTGTTATCCTCGATATGTGTTTATTCACTATCATTCACGAGAAAGGGGCCGGTAATTGGAATTCCCAGTTCCATGCTCAAATCAAAAAGATAATTGCAAACGAAACTCCCCCATGATTGATGGTGGTTTGGACGGTACCCGAGGATTCGGCTAGCCGTGGAGTGTGATTGATTGGTGGAGGGGGAGTCAAAACTTTACTTTTCTGTTCGGGAACCACCTATAGCATGTGTAGCGTGGAAGATGTTGAGAACTCCTAGTCATTGCGTTGACAATGAAAGCATGCCACCCAAAATTATTATCTCTGTTTTCAAAGCTTGAGCTCTGGCACCTCTGCAAATCAATGCTTCCCTATGCGAAGGGCCTGTCTATTTATGTTCCTGTTGATTCATCCTCCTCTTACAAAAGCACCAATTAGAGAGAACCTCTCTCATTTTTATGCTTTGCTTTTAACTGTGTTGAGTGTGACTATGACTGGATCTTCATTGCCTTGAATTACAATGTTTAGTCAGCCCTTGGTCTTTGAAGGTGCTCTGCATTTATGTTTTGCGGTCTCAGAAAGAGCTAGCGAGATACCATCTATTCGTACTACTTCATGTTGTTTTGATTGAAGTGTTGACACTTGAGGCTTATTATTATTTGCTCGCTAGTTGATTATGCCATTGATATGAGTTTACTGTGAGACCTAGATGTCATTTGCTTATGTGTTTTGCTTGTGATGTTGCTGAAATTCTGGTTATGAGTTAGACATAGTTGCAACAACAAGATTAAACAGAGTTCGTCAAAGTTTTTCTTTTGCCTCTCTCAGTTTGTCAACTGAGTTGCTTGAGGAAAATCAAGGCTTTAAGCTTGGGGGAGTTGATACGTCTCCGTCGTATCTACTTTTCCAAACTCTTTTGCCCTTATTTTGGACTCTAATTTGCATGATTTGAATGGAACTAACCCGGACTAACGCTGTTTTCAGCATAATTGCCATGGTGTTGTTTTTGTGCAGAAATAAAAGTTCTCGGAATATCCTGAAAATTTACGGAGATTTTTCTGGAATAAAAGAAAAATACCTGCGCAAAGATCCACCGGAGGGGGCATGCCAGTGGGCCACAAGCCCACAAGCCGCGACCACCCCCTATGGCCGCGCCGTGCAGGCTTGTGGGGCACACGTGGCACCACCGCCCCCAAACTCAGCTCTATATCTTCCGTTTTGCCTGGAAAAAATCAGAGAGAAGGTTTCATCGCGTTTTACGATACGGAGGCGCCGTCACATCCAGTTCTTCATCTGGAGGGCAGATGTGGAGTCCGTTCCAGGCTCCGGAGAGGGGGAATCATCGCCATCGTCATCATCAACCTTTCTCCATTGACAATTCCAAGATGCTCTTCATCGTTCGTGAGTAATCTCATCGTAGGCTTGCTGGACAGTGATGAGTTGGATGATATCTATCATGTAATCTCATCGGTAGGCTTGCAGCACCACCGAGCCGCGTCACCTCCGCCGTCTGCGTCGCCAGCTCCTGGACCAGCCGATCGTGCTCATGAGCGATCTCGTCAAGCTTACCCCGAACCGCCTCAAGGGACTTGCGCAGCGACTCCAGCTCGGTGGTGGACGTGGCCGCTGCCGGACAGCAAACAAACATCAGACTACAAAGGAAAGAAAAGAAAATTTTGGCCCGGATGCCAGGAAGCCGCGCAGCCGGCCCGAATCTCGGGGACTACACCCAGTGGGTGCGCTCGCGCGCACCCACCTACACTAGGAGAGGTTACCTTTGGCCGCCTCCAGCTTGGCTTTGATAGCCGTTAGCTTGTTCGTCCGAGCCGTAAGCTCCTCCCGAGACTGGCGGTAGCTAGCCTTGGCAAAGCGGCCGACGTCGATCGCATCCTGGAAGATGGCGTCGCGTTGCGGCCGCTCAAGCTGAAAGAAGACATGATATAATAAGATTTGGCCCGGCTGCCATGCAGCCGCGCAGCCGGCCCGAATCTCGGGGACTAACCAGTGGGTACGCTCGCACGCACCCACTGACAAGACAGCTGACGAAAAAAGATTCAAGCGAAGGAACTTACCCCGAGCGCCTGGTCCAGGGCCTTGAGGCCGGCCGTTGTGGTCTTAGCGAGGTTGACCACGTCCTTCTGGCACTGAAGGAGTGCGCTAGCCACTTGCACGGGAGCCGAGGGTCCCGCTCCAGCCTCGGAAGGGGCGCGAAGTAGCTGTGCCTAGGCGACCGTCACCGTCGACAGCGACCTCGGCCGGCTACCGCTAGCCGACGTGCTTGACGTTGGCACCGTCCCCGACACGACGATGGCTCGGTCGCCGTTTCCTGGGGCTTCAGAGGTCGCTCCAGCTCGCGTTCCATCGCCCGACGCGGCGCAGGCTGTCTCGTCGGCGGTCGGGGCAGCAGCCGCCATGATGACCAGCTCGACAACCGGTGGAGTCGATGCTGGCTCGACAGCTGGTGGAGGCGTCACCATCAGCGACGTTTTGGCGTATGCACCAGCCGGCGCAGGAGGGGGCCTCGTTGAAGGGGCCGTAGGCGGCGCCGATGGCGCGACATCCTCCACGGCCTCGCCCAAGGGCCCGCTAACATCGGCTCTCCCGCCCGAGCTAGCCATCCTTGCGCGGCGCTCGCGCTCAAGCCGCACCGTCTGCGCATGCTCGACGGCCAGGGGGTCGTGCATGGCGGCCTCGAGGACCGACTCCTCCGCATGAGGAAGCTCAATGGCAACCCTGCAGAGAGAAAGGAAGAGAGAACGAGCTCAGAGGCCACGAGGCCACGAGAAAGAAAAAATACGAAGGCATGAGCCTCAATGGAGCACTTACCCATCTTCGAGAGGAAGCTGGTAGCCTCCACGCTTCAGCCGCGTTCGTGGTGGTGGGTTGGCACCCAGCGGCAGGACGGACGATCGCGCCTTCTTCGCCACCGGGCAGCCGGCCGAGCCACCAGCCGGTCGCTTGTCGCGGCGATGCTCGTCCGCCGTTTGGTGATGAGCCGGCTGGGTAATCGTCAGCCGGCTCACAGTTGGTGCGTCCCCGCCCCTTGCTCGGCGACAACCGTAGGGAGGTACCATGGAGGGCGGAGCCTCGTCCAGCACCACCAGTGCGTCGTCCTCGTCCGTCCAGTCCATGGGCCCCTCAGGGCCACAGTGGGCCAACTGCGCCTTGTCGAGGGGGTCGCTAGCCGGTTCCTCTTCGTCGCCCTCACCCCCATGGCCCCTCGTGGCTGTCGGCACCTCTGAGTTCTCAGGGGCGGTGGGTCCCTCGCTGTCTGACTCATAGTCGGCGGTGTCTGACTCCGAACGGTCCGAGCAGAACACCTGCGGGCGCGGGGCGTCTGGGGTGGTCTGCCGGGTGAAGAGCTGAGGACGGACGTGGTCTCACATCAAAAGTTGTATGTCAGAAAGAAAGGAAAGAGCGGTGGAAGTCGGCCGACAACTTACCTGTGGCGTTGAGTTGGAGCGGTTATACGGTGCCACGCCAAACTGCCAACAGTCCTCGTCCAGCTAGAAGTTGGTGATGCTGTTCACGCGCGCGACCACCTTGTGCAACGGCAGCACTACCATCAACACCCGCACGGGTCCCGGTGGCCCCCCATGTCGCAGATCCGGTGCGCCTGCGCCTTCAGAGGCGCCATCCGACACAGGGTGAAGGCGCCAATCACGTCCGCGCCCGTCAGGCTGGCTGTGATGAAGCTGTCCAGCCTGTTCACCATTGCCCGCATCTCGGGGAAGTCGGGCTCGATCTTCCAGTTCTGCTCGTTGGCCGGGTGGTCGGTGAAGGGCTCGAGGCCGACCCAGTCGCGGTCCTCGTCAAGGTTGCGGACGTAGAAGAACGTCCGCTGCCACTTCTTGCAGGAGTCCTTGAAGATGATCCCAGGGAACGGCGGCCCCCGCCGTCGGTAAACTACCACCCCACCGCAGGAGTATGGCCTGTCGTTGTTCTTGTGCTTTTGAGCGCGAAAGTAGAAGAAATACCGGAAGAAGGAGGAGAAGGGGCAAAGGGGCGAAGGCCCAAGTAGCCCTCGCATAGGGTGACGAAGCAGGCAATGTACAGAATGGCGTTAACCCCCAGATGGTGCATCTAGAGGCCGTAGGACGCTAGGAAACGTCGGAAGAAGCCACTCACCGGCAGCGCGAATCCGACGAGGAAGAGCGCCCCGAAGACCATGCACTCGCCATCGCGTGGCTGCGGTGAGAGCTCGTCTCCTGGCGCGCGAGCCTCGACCAGGTCTGCGACAGGTAGCCTCCTCGTCCGGTGGAGGTAGTCGATGTGGGCCGGGGTGATGTTCAACCCCTCCCACGAGCCAGAGGGCAGGTTCGGCATCTCCTTCGGCACCGGCGACGAGCCTGAGGAGCGGAGGAGGATGAGCACTGTGGGTGCACGGAGGGAGGTCGGAGACGGAGGAGTGCTTCGGGCACGAGGAGGAAGAAGAAGAGCTCGAGGGAAGTAGGGGTGCGGGCAAAGCAATCACCACAACTGCCCCCCACGCCCCTTTTAAAGACCGAGGGAGACCAGGGGGCGAGTGGATCGGCTGCGCCACGATCTCCTCTATTCCCCCCATGATCCGCGTGCATTAATCGCGCGCACGACCCCAATGGACAGAAACGACCGCAGTAAATCCGCACGCGGGCCGAGGCACGTCTGGCTGGGTCTGGGAAGCCGTCCCATCACGTGAGTAGTGGCGGGTCCGCCCCTCACCTCCGTTCGCCATGTGGCTTGGCGGGCCTCACAGAAGCCGAGGCATCTGGGCCGCCTGCACCCCGGCCGGCTGTGGCTCCGGCCGACTACCCTACGAGCAGGCATCGCCCAGACCGAGCAAGGGCCCGGGGCCGCGTGCGTGGCGCGACCAGTTACGAAGAAGTTCCTTCAGGTCAGGGGGATGAAACCACTGGCCCCCTCGCCTGAAGACCTCCGGACCCCAACGGTTTCGGGGGCTACTGTCGGGGATACTACCCGAGGGTACCAAAGGTGGAGATTATTACTCTCCAAGACAATTAGGGGGCTGCCTGCCCCCCGGGCCAGCTGGCGACAGCTGGCCCATCCACACGACTGGCTGGAGGCAGCCGGTCCCCTCAAGACATACGTACGGACGACTGGCGGTAGCCGAACCTCCTCTCCAACGGTCGGATGCAGTACGGCCCGGCCAGCTGGCCGGTAGCCAGCCGGCCGGACTGCCCCGTCCCATCAAGCCGTACAGCGGTACACCGACAAGACAACAATGCATGGCTACAGTACCCATGGCACAGGATAGGGGCGTATCGGATGATGGTCTATCCAGCGTGGCTACAGGGGGGCCTAAGCGACCCCGACGCTAGCTAGACGGCGCGGCTCTGTAGCCCTCATACCTCCTGCGCACGCGTCATGGCAACCCGACGCATAAACCGCTCGCGATGCAGGCTGACGGGCCCTACGACAAGACCCGGCAGCCGGTGGGTCCCCCCAGGCCGGCTAGAGGCTGACGGCCGGGCCCCACCGGCGACCTTATCCTGAACACTGTATCACTCCAACTGCACTATAAAGCCTCCCCCACCCCCCCGAGAGAAGGGATGGTTCCCTTCGCATTAGCACACATGTATACTACACCGATACAGCTCCAGGAGCACCATTGTACTATGAAACGATATAGTCACACAAACAGGACATAGGGATATTACCTCACCGGAGGGCCCTGAACCTGGTAACACCGGCGTCATGTGTCCAGCGCCCAAACCCGTTCCTAGACGCCGCCGACGCCCATCGGCCCCAAACCATGAGATAAACCACCCTATGGCATCTGTCTCGGAAATACCACAACAGTTATATTTTTATCATTTACCTACTCGAGGACGAGAAGGAATTAAGCTTGTGGATGCTCATACGTCTCTGTTGTATCTATAATTTTTTACTGTTCCATGCCATATTTCTATAACTTTCATATACTTTTGGCAACACTTTATATTATTTCTTGGGACTAACTTACTTATCGAGTGTCCAGTGTGAGTTCCTGTTTTTTGTGCGTGTTTTGTTTCATATAAATTCCATATCAAGTGGAGTCCAAGCACCATAAAAATTTATGAAGAATTTATTTTGGAATATATGTGAATTTTGGGAAGAAGGATCAATGCCACATGATGCCCGAGGCTCTCATAAGGTAACATGGCATGACTGGGACCCGATGCCCTGTGGCTCCTCCTTAAGTTGGTTGGGACCCTACTATTGCCGCAAGAAAGATAATTTTCCTATAAAAATCCCATAATTTTTTTAGCCTAATCGAAGTTGCGGATCTCCGGATATTTAAGAAACGGTGAAGGGCTAGAAAACAACAACGAAGAGAGATGAGAAACAGATAGATAGATCCAATCTCGGAGGGGCTCCTGCCCTCTGGGAGCCATGAAGGCCATGGACCAGATGGGAAACCCTCCGCCCACCTAGGTAGGAGGCCAAGTAATGAGAAGAAGGACGATGGCTCTTCCCCCCTCTCTCTCGGTGGTGCCGAAGCGCCGTCAGGGCAACCATTGTGACAGCGATCCACACCAACAAATTTGCCGCCGTCACCACCAACTCTCTCCCCCTCTATGTAGCAGTTTAAACCCTCTTCCCCGTGTTGTAATCTCTAATTAAAAATGGTGCTTAATGTTATACATTATTATCCAACGATGCGTGGCTATCTTATGATGTTTGAGTAGATCTATTTTGTCACGCTGGTTAACTGTGGTATCATGTTATTGATATGAGTTATATGTTGATATGGTGTTTGATACGTCCATTTTGCATCATGTTTTCATGTTGATATTTATCGCTTCTTTGGCTGTTATTTCACTTCATGGTACTATTCTTTTGCCTTTTCTCTCTTATTTTGCAAGGTTTACATGAAGAGGGAGAATACCGGCAACTGGAATTCTGGCCTAAAAGTGGAGCAAAGTTGAGATACCTATTTTGCGCAACTCCAAACACCGTGAAAATCAACTGGGATTTTTTTCCCAATTTATCAAAAATACTGGGCCGAAGAAGTGCCACACGGGCACCAGAGGGTGCCCACAAGCCTGCACGGCGCGACCACCCCCTCAGGTCGCGCCATGGGGGCTTGTGGGTAGCCCACTAGCCCACTGGCCCCCCTCTTTTGCTATATGGAGGGTTTCGTCCAGGAAAAATCACAAAGGAGCTTTTTTGTGGTTTCGCCGCCGCCACGAGGCGGAACTTGAGCAGAACCAATCTAGAGCTCCGGCAGGACGATCCTGCCGGGGAAACTTCCCTCCTGGAGGGGGAAATCGTCGCCATCGTCATCACCAACACTCCTCTCATCGGAGGGGACTCGTCACCATCAACATCTTCATCAACACCATCTCATCTCCAAACCCTAGTTCATCACTTGTAACCAATCTCCATCTCGCGACTCCGATTGGTACTTGTAAGGTTGCTAGTAGTGTTAATTACTCTTTGTAGTTGATGCTAGTTGGATTATTTGGTGGAGGAGTCTATGTTCAGATCCTTGATGCTACTCATTACCTCTCTGACCATGATTATGATTATGCTTTGTGAGTAGTTACTTTTGTTCCTGAGGACATGGGATAAGTCATGCTAATAGGAGTCATGTGAATTTGGTATTCGTTCGGTAATTTGATATGTTGTATGTTGTTTTTCATCTAGTGGTGTTATGTGAACGTCGACTACATAACACTTCACCATTATTTGGGCCTAGAGGAAGACATTGGGAAGTAGTAAGTAGATGATGGGTTGCTAGAGTGACAGAAGCTTAAACCGTAGTTTATGCGTTGCTTTGTAAGGGGCTGATTTGTATCCACTAGTTTAATGCTATGGTTAGACTTTGTCTTAATTCTTCTTTCATAGTTGCGGATGCTTGCGAGAGGGGTTAATCATAAGTGGTATGCTTGTCCAAGTAAGGGTAGTACCCAAGCGCCGGTCCACCCACATATCAAACTATCAAAGTAACGGACGCGAATCATATGAACATGATGAAACTGGCATGACAAAAATTCCCGTGTGTCCTCGGGAGCGTTTTTCCTCCTATAAGGCTTTGCCCAGGCTTGTCCCTTGCTACAAAAGGGATTGGGCCACTTTGCTGCACCATTGCTACTTTTGTTACTTGTTGCTTGCTACGAATCATCTCACCACACAATCACTTGTTACCGACAATTTTAGTGATTGCAGATATTTCCTTGCTGAAAACCACTTGTGAGATCCTTCTGCTCCTCGTAGGGTTCGACACTCTTACTTATCGAAAGGACTATGGTTGATCCCTTATACTTGTGGGTCATCAAGACTCTTTTCTGGCGCCATTGCCGGGGAGTGAAGCGCCTTTGGTAAGTGGAACTTGGTAAGGAAACATTCATATAGTGTGCTGAAATTTATTGTCACTTGTCACTATGGATACTAATCCTTTGAGGGGCTTGTTCGTGGTATCTTCACCTCGAACGGAAGCACAAAGATTTGCTCCTCAAGTTGCTGCACCTACTGAAAATATTTGCTTTGAATTTCCTTCGGGTATTCTTGAGAAACTGCTCGCTAATCCTTTTACAGGAGATGGAACATCACATCCAAACTTGCATCTGATCTATGTAGATGAAGTTTGTGGTTTATTTAAGCTTGCAGGTGTGCCCGAGGATGAGGTCAAGAAGAAGGTATTTCCTTTATCTTTGAAGGATAAGGCATTGACATGGTATAGGCTATCTGATGATACTGGATCATGGGACTACAATCGGTTGAAGTTGGAATTTCATCAAAAGTTTTATCCTATGCATTTAGTACATCGTGATCGAAATTATATTTACAATTTTTGGCCTCGTGACAGAGAAAGCATCGCTAAGCTTGGGGGAGGCTTAAATCAATGCTATATTCATGCCCCAATCATGAGCTCTCGAGAGAAATTATCATTGAGAACTTCTATGCTCGGCTTTCTCATGATGATCGCAACATGCTTGACATTTCTTGTACCGGTTCTTTTATGAAGAGAGATATTGACTTCAAGTGGAATTTATTGGAGATAATTAAAGGCAACTCTGAAGATTGGGAGCTTGAAGAAGGTAGGGAGTCAGGTATGAATTTCACTTTTGATTGCGTTAAATCCTTTGTTGAGACAAATACTTTTTGTGACTTCAGCGCTAAGTATGGACTTGACTCTGAGATAGTAGCTTCATTGTGTGAATCTTTCGCTGCTCATATTGATCTCCCCAAAGAGAAGTGGTTTAAATATCCTCCTCCTTTATAAGTCAACGTAGTTAAACCCACTCCAGTTGAAGAGAAAGTCATGGCCTATAATTATCCTGTTGTTCCTAGTGCTTACATTGAGAAACCACCTTTCCCTGTTAGGATAAAGGATCATTCTAAAGCTTCAACTGTGATACGTAGAGGTTATATTAGAACACCTACAACCCTTGAGCAAATTAGAGTTGAACCTAGCATTGCTATTATCAAAGATCTTGTGTCTGAAGAAGTTGAGGGACATAATATTCACTTTTGTGAAGATGCTGCTAGAATTGCTAAACCTCACGTTAGAGACAAACATAGGCCTCTTGTTGGCATGCCTGTGGTTTCTGTTAAGATAGGAGATCATTATTATCATGGCTTATGTGACGTGGGTGCTAGTGTTAGTGCAATACCTCAATCCTTATACGATGAAATTAAAGATGAGATTGCACCTGTTGAGATAGAGCCTATTGATGTCACTATTCAGCTTGCCAATAGACATACTATCTGCCCTGTGGGAATTGTTAGGGATGTTGAAGACTAGTGTGGTAAAACAAAGTATCCTGCTGATTTCCTCGTTCTTGCTACTGCACAAGATAGCTTTTGTCCCATCATATTTGGTAGACCTTTTCTCAATACTGTCAATGCTCATATTGATTGTGAGAAGCAAACTGTCACTGTTGGCTTTGAAGGTGTGTCACATGAGTTCAATTTCTCCAAGCTTGGTAGACAACCTCATGAAAAGGAGTTGCCTAGTAGGGATGAAACTATTGCCTTAGCTTCTATTGCCGTGCCTCCTACTGATCCCTTAGAGCAATACTTGCTTGAGCATGAAAATGATATGCATATGGATGAAAGGGATGAGATAGATAGAGTTGTCTTAGAACAATATCCTATCCTTAAGAATAACTTGCATGTTGAACTGCTTGGGGATCCACCCCCACCAAAGGGTGATCCTGTGTTCGAGCTTTAAAAGTTGCGTGATACTCTTAAGTATGCCTATTTTGATGAAAAGGAGATATATCCTGTCATTATTAGTGCTAGCCTCTTGGAGCATGAAGAAAAGAAGTTGCTAAAAACTCTGAGGAAGCATCGTGCTGCTATTGGATATACTCTTGATGATCTGAATGGCATTAGTCCCACTTTATGCCAGCACAAGATCAAAACTGATCCTGAATTCAAACTAGTTGCTGATCATCAAAGGAGATTGAATCCTAAGATGAAATAAGTCGTAATAAAAGAAATACTAAAGCTCCTGGAAGCGGGTATCATTTATCCTATTGCTCACAACGATTGGGTGAGTCCAGTGCATTGCGTCCGTAAAAAGGGAGGTATTACCGTTTTCCCTAATGATAAGGATGAATTGATCCCACAGAGGATTATTACTGGCTATAGGATGGTGATTGATTTTAGGTAGCTGAATAAAGCCACTAGTAAAGATCATTACCCTTTGCCTTTTATCGACCAAATGCTAGAAAGGCTGTCCAAACAAACACACTTATGCTTTCTAGACGGTTATTCTGGTTTCTCCCAAATACCAGTTGCACAATCTGATTAGGAGAAAACCACTTTCACCTGCCCTTTCGGTACCTTTGCTTATAGACATATGCCTTTTGGCTTATGTAATGCACCTCCCACCTTTCAAAGATGTATGATGGCTATATTCTCTGACTTTTGTGAAAAGATTGTCGAGGTTTTCGTGGATGACTTCTCCGTTTACGGGTCTTCCTTTGATGATTTCCTCAGCAACCTTGATCGAGTCTTACAGAGATGTAAAGACACAAATCTTGTCTTGAATTGGGAGAAGTGCCACTTTATGGTTAATGAAGGCATCGTCTTAGGACATAAAATTTCTGAAAGAGGTATTGAAGTCGATAAGGCTAAGGTTGATGCAATCGAGAAAATGCCATACCCCACAGATATCAAGGGTATAAGAAGTTTCCTTGGTCATGCTGGTTTCTATAGAAGGTTCATCAAAGACTTCTCTAAGATTTCTAGGCCTCTTACCAATCTCTTACAAAAGGATATTCCTTTTGTTTTTGACGATGATTGTGAGGAAGCCTTCGAAATACTTAAGAGGGCTTTGATAACTGCACATATTGTTCAACCACCTGATTGGAACTTGCCTTTTGAAATCATGTGTGACGCTAGTGCTTATGCTGTTGGTGTTGTTCTAGGGCAAAGAGTTGATAATAAGTTGAATATTATTCACTATGCTAGTAAAACTCTAGACAGTGCCCAGAGAAACTATGCTACTACGGAGAAGGAATTCTTTGCAGTCGTGTTTGCATGGGAAAAGTTCACGTCTTACATAGTTGACTCCAAAGTCACTATTCACACTGATCGTGCTGCTATTAAGTACCTCATGGAGAAC
Source organism: Hordeum vulgare subsp. vulgare (assembly GCF_904849725.1). Taxonomy (NCBI): domain Eukaryota; kingdom Viridiplantae; phylum Streptophyta; class Magnoliopsida; order Poales; family Poaceae; genus Hordeum; species Hordeum vulgare. The sequence goes on along the minus strand of NC_058523.1, from coordinate 232,930,188 downwards.
AAGGATGATAAACCTAGACTTATCAGATGGGTTCTCTTGCTACAAGAATTTGATTTGCACGTTGTCGACAGAAAGGGTGCTGATAACCGAGTAGCAGATAACTTGTCTAGGTTGGAGAACGTTCTTGATGACCCACAACCTATTGATGATAGCTTTCCCGATGAGCAACTGAATGTCATCAATGCTTCACGTAGTGCACCGTGGTATGCAGATTATGCAAACTATATCGTTGCCAAATACATACCACCTAGTTTCACGTACCCGCAAAAGAAGAAATTCTTCTTTGACTTGAGACATTACTTTTGGGATGATCCTCACATTTATAAGGAAGGAGTAGATGGTGTTATTAGACATTGTGTACCTGAACATGAACAGGGACAGATCCTACAGAAGTGTCACTCCGAGGCCTACGGAGGACACCATGCGGGAGATAGAACTGCACACAAGGTATTGCAATCAGGTTTCTGTTGGCCCACTCTCTTTAAGGATGCCCGTATGTTTGTCGTGTCTTGTGACGTATGTCAGAGAATAGGTAATATTAGCAAACGTTAGGAAATGACTATGAACTATTCACTTGTCATTGAACCATTTGATGTCTCGGGCTTTGATTATATGGGACCTTTCCCAAATCCAACGGGTATACTCACATATTAGTTGCTGTTGATTACGTCACTAAGTGGGTAGAAGCTATCCCCACTAGTAGTGTTGATCACAACACCTCCATCAAGATGCTGAAAGAAGTTATCTTACCTAGATTTGGAGTCCCTAGATATCTAATGACCGACGGTGGTTCACACTTCATTCATGATGCTTTCCGTAAAACACTTGCTAAGTACAATGTCAACCATAGAATTGCATCTCCCTATCACCCTCAGTCCAGTGGTCAAGTAGAGCTAAGCAGGAGAGAGATTAAACTAATTCTGCAAAAGACTGTCAACAGGTCTAGAAAGAATTGGTCTAAGAAGCTCGATGATGCACTATGGGCTTATAGAACTGCCTATAAGAATCCCATGGGCATGTCTCCGTACAAAATGGTGTACGGTAAAGCATGTCATTTACCTCTTGAGCTAGAGCATAAAGCTTATTGGGCAATCAAAGAGCTCAACTTTGATTTCAAACTTGCCGGTGAGAAGAGGTTATTTGACATTATCTCGCTTGATGAGTGGAGAACTCAAGCATATGAGAATGCCAAGCTCTTCAAAGAGAAGGTTAAGAGGTGGCATGATAAGAGGATACAAAAGCGTGAGTTCATTGTAGGTGATTATGTCTTGCTATATAACTCTCGTTTAAGATTCTTTGCAGGCAAGCTTCTCTCTAAATGGGAAGGTCCCTATGTTGTTGAGGAAGTATATCGTTCCGGTGCTATCAAGATCAACAACACGAAAGGTAATTGTCTGAGAGTGGTAAATGGGTAGAGAATCAAGCATTATATCTCGGTACTCCCATAAATGATGAAAGCAATATCATCAATACCATAACTCCAGAAGAATACCTAAGGGATATTTATCAGCTTGTTTCAGACTCCGAAAACGAAGAGGTATGTGATTCGGTAAGAAAACAGAGTCCAAAACTTTTCCAATAGGAAATTTTCTCCGTTTTGGAATATTTGAAAAAATACAAAAATTGGAAGTAGTCCGGAAAGTGCAAGAGGAGGCGACAAGCCTGCATGATGCGGGCCCACCCCCTGGTCGCGCCATGAGGGCTTGTGGCCACCTCGTGCGCCTCCCGGACTCTGTTTTCATGCAGGGGACTCCTTCTGGTCTGAAAAAACATTATATATACTTCCGTTTGGTTTGATCCCTGCGTCACGCAGATTTCCTGTTTTCTGCCACAGATTTAGGTCAAGATGACTTCTCACGATTCAGAGGGGGAAAGCTAAGTGGCTGATTACCTTGCTAACCCCAAGGTCTATGGGGAATTTGATCCATATGGCTGGACCTCTGATGATGAAGAAGATTATGATCCCAAGGGGAAGGAACAAACAAGTTCCGATGAAGAGGAGGCTCCTCTACCTCAACGTGGACGCACACATCTTGAGTTCAAGAAGTCGAGCCTTCCTGACTCAAGGAAGAAGCCTAAGACCTTGTTTATCCCTTCTCGTTTCTTGCAGGAGAGTAAGCAGGAACTATGCCAAAGAGTGTTGAAGCTTGAGGAGGAAAATGATGATATGAGGGAGCAAAACTTTATGCTCAAGTGGAAATTAGACAAGCTCAAGACCGCTTCAACAACTCCATCACCATCACCACCAGAGGAAGACAACTGAGCATTGGTATGGGCAATCCCCTTGGCTTGTGCCAAGCTTGGGGGAGTTGCCCCGGTATCATATCACCATCACATCCTTTGCCTTTACCTTTGTTTTAGTTTTCCTTTTCAGTTTTCTTTTTCTCTAGTAGTTTAAAAGTCTTAGTGTTTAGTCTTGAGTTTTGCTTTGTGTCACCCCCGATGTATTCTTGCTCGTGAGCCATATAATAAAGAGTGTCTTAGTTGAAGGGCTTTGCCTCTTGCCATGATCAAAAGAGTGAGAATAGAATAAATGCATGAAAGATCATGTAATGATCTTATGGGAAGTGATAGCTTCACATATAAAAAGGATGATGATTGAAACTTGTTGAGGGTAGGCAAACGTAGACCTTGGTCATGGTTGCAATTAATAGGAAGTGATAAAGGAGGAGAGATTCACATATAAATATATCATCTCTGACACCATCTATGATTGTGAACACTCACTAAACTATTACATGCCTAGAAGTAGATGTTGGACAAGGAAGATAACGTAATGAATTGTGTTTACTTGGCTCTGAACAATGTTATATGATTAGAGATCCCTTAGCATGTGACGATTGCTTCCACCTCACATTAGCCAAAATTCCCGCACTAAGTAGAGATACTACTTGTGCATCCATAAACCATCAACCCAGTTTTGCCTTGAGTGTCCACCATACCTACCTATGGATTGAATACGATCCCTCAAGTAAGTTGTCATCGGTGCAAGAAATAAAAAATGCTCTTTAATATATATGATCTATTACTGTGTGGAAAATAAGCTTTATACGAACCTGTGTTGAGGAAGACATAAAAGCGACAGACTGCATAATAAAGTTCTTTATCACATGGGGCAATATAAAGTGACGTTCCTCCGCACTAAGAGGACACGCATCCAAACCTCAAAAGCGCATGACAACCTATGCTTCCCTCTACGAAGGGCCTATCTTGTACCTTTACTTTTTGTCCCTAAAAGAGTCATGGTGATCTTTACCAATTCCTTATTTAGCCTTTGTCTTGGCTACCGTCACATGCTTGGGAAAGATCTATATTCATATGTCAACTTGGAGGTAAGTATTCATGAATTATTATTGTTGACATTACCCTTGAGGTCAGCAGTTGGGAGGCAAAACTGTAAGCCCCTATCTTTCTCTGTGTCCAGCTGAAACTTTGATCTCATGAGTACCACGTGAGTTGTAGCAATTGTAGAGAACGAAAAAATGATTGAGTATGTGGATTTTCTTTACAAGCTCTTATTGACTCTTTCTGATGTTGTGATAAATTGCAATTGCTTCAATGACTAAAGCCTATCGGTTGTTACTTCTCGGTAAGGTTCTTGATCCATACTTTACTTTGTGAAGGAATTATCACTTTAGCATGAGATATTATATGTTGGTAGTGCTGTTCTGATCATGATCATGATGCATGCATGTTCGTATCTTGTTTTGTCGACACCTCTCTCCCTAAACATGTGGACATATTTATTGAGCTAGGCTTTCGCTTGAGGACAAGCGAGGTCTAAGCTTGGGGGAGTTGATACGTCCATTTTGCGTCATGTTTTCATGTTGATATTTATCGTTTCGCTGGCTGTTATTTCACTTCACAGTACTATTCTTATGCCTTTTCTCTCTTATTTTGCAAGGTTTACATGAAGAGGGAGAATACCGGCAACTAGAATTCTGGCCTGAAAGTGGAGCAAAGTTGAGATACCTATGCTGCGCAACTCCAAATGCCGTGAAAATCAACAGGGATTTTTTCCCAATTTATCAAAAATACTGGGCCGAAGAAGTGACAGAGGGGCACCAGGGGGTGGCCACAAGCCTGCACGGCGCGGCCACCCCCCCAGGCCGCGCCATGGGGGCTTGTGGGCAGCCCACTGGCCCACTGGCCCCCCTCTTTTTCTATATGGAGGGTTTGGTCCGGGAAAAATCACACATGAGCTTTTTCGTGGTTTCGCCGCCGCCACGAGGCGGAACTTGAGCAGAACCAATCTAGAGCTCCGGCAGGACGATCCTGCCGGGGAAACTTCCCTCCCGGAGGGAGAAATCGTCGCCATCGTCATCACCAGCACTCCTCTCATCAGAGGGGACTCGTCACCATCAACATCTTCATCAGCACCATCTCATCTCCAAACCCTAGTTCATCACTTGTAACCAATCTTCGTCTCGCGACTCCGATTGGTACTTGTAAGGTTGCTAGTAGTGTTTATTACTCTTTGTAGTTGATGCTAGTTGGATTATTTGGTGGAGGAGTCTATGTTCAGATCCTTGATGCTACTCATTACCTCTCTGATCATGATTATGATTATGCTTTGTGAGTAGTTACTTTTGTTCCCGAGGACATGGGATAAGTCATGCTAATAGTAGTCATGTGAATTTGGTATTCGTTCTGTAATTTGATATGTTGTATGTTGTTTTTCCTCTAGTGGTGTTATGTGAACGTCGACTACATAACACTTCACCATTATTTGGGCCTAGAGGAAGACATTGGGAAGTAGTAAGTAGATGATGGGTTGCTAGAGTGACAGAAGCTTAAACCCTAGTTTATGCGTTGCTTCGTAAGGGGCTTATTTGGATCCACTAGTTTAATGCTATAAGTAGTCATGTGAATTTGGTATTCGTTCGATATTTTGATGTGTTGCATGTTGTCTCTCCTCTAGTAGTGTTATGTGAACGTCGACTATATAACACTTCACCATTATTTGGTCCTAGAGGAAGGCATTGGGAAGTGGTAAGTAGATGATGGGTTGCTAGAGTGACAGAAGCTTAAACCCTAGTTTATGCATTGCTTCGTAAGGGGCTGATTTGGATCCACTAGTTTAATGCTATGGTTAGACTTTGTCTTAATTCTTCTTTCGTAGTTGCGGATGCTTGCGAGAGGGGTTAATCATAAGTGGGATGCTTTTCCAAGTAAGGGCAGTACCCAAGCACCGGTCCACCCACATATCAAATTATCAAAGTAGCGAACACGAATCATATGAACATGATGAAAACTAGCTTGACAGAATTTCCCATGTGTCCTCGGGAGCGCTTTACCTCCTACAGGAGTTTGTCCAGGTTTGTCCCTTGCTACAAAAGGGATTGGGCCACTTTGCTGCACCATTGTTACTATTGTTACTTGCTACTTGCTATGAATCATCTTACCACACAACTTTCTGTTACCGATAATTTCAGTGCCTGCAGAGATTACCTTGCTGAAAACCACTTGTCCGATCCTTCTGCTGCTCGTTGGGTTCGACAGTTTTACTTATCGAAAGGACTACGATAGATCCCCTATACTTGTGGGTCATCATTGTCCTAAGATGCCTTCCGTGAGGCATACAATTGAAGGAATCCCGCTGGAGGGTTTGTAATATGTTCATAATTTTCTTATAGTGGGTGGCTAAAGTGACATAAACTTACACCCGTGTAAGGGAGTTGTTTGGTATGGGAGTAAAGAGGACTTAATGTTTAATGATATGGTTGGGTTTACCTTAATGTTTTCTTGTAGTTGCAGATGCTTGCTAGAGGTCCAATCATAAGTGCATATGATCCAAGTAAGGAAAATGTGTTAGCGTATGTCTCTCCCTCATTGCATATGATAAGTATCTATCATGTTATATTCAATTATCGTCGTTTTCTCACGACAGATGGGTAGGCTTATTGAGAGTGGTTGGGACCGAAGTGACATCGGCGAGCTTCGTGAACGAGATTGGTAACTAGCAATGCAATACGCACGATGTACCCAGGTTCGGGGCTCTCTGTGGGAGATAATACCCCTAGTCCTGCCGGAGTGGTTGAGGAACCAAAGTGTTTACAGGATGCTCCGTGAGCTATTCGATGGAGGAGGAAGAAGGAGATGCCGGCTCGCAATCTACCTCTCCTATGTGGTGTGTGTGGGTGTGAGAATGGCCGACCCTCCACATGGAGGGGGGCCGGGGGGTTTATAGTCGAACCCATCGGCCTACAAAATGGATACTAGGTACATTATGGGGGATCCGACTGGCAGCCCCTCAGGCCGGCCAAGGGGCCCACCAAGGTTTAGTCTTGTCTCTTGAGGGGCCCGCCGACTGCAAGGTCCCATCTGGCCCTAGGACCCGCTGGCTAGCCTATGGGATTGGTGCGTGCTCCCCATGTAGGGCGCATGCGGTACGATGGACATCGTTTTGTCGGATCCGGCGCCAGTAAGCGGTACGACTACCTCCACTGTAGCCACGCTGGGCCAGGTAATGGAGTGGGTAGTGGCGCGTGGGCACTGTACATGGTTGATGGGTCGAAGCCGGCGACGGTGAGCGTTACGGTCGCTGCCTCTATAGCCATACGTGCGCTTCTCCATTGTACCCGTGCTGAGGTACCTTCACCTTTAATCGAAGGCCCCCGTCACATCCTGGGGATTGATGGGACAAGTGACCTTCAACCGACTGGCGGCTAGCCAGCCGGCTAGAGAGTAGACGGCTACGCTCCTAGCCGGAGGGACTTCGTAGCCGGCCAGGAGGAGCCGATAGTTGAGGAAGCTCTCACTCCTTTCTATACCTAAGTATAGAGGAGTAGGCTCGAGGAGTCTACCCCAGGGTTATATGTGTTAACTTGTCACACCAATTAGTTGGTTGTTAGGCTAATTAATCGTTGTTGGTCCATTAACTTGTGGGCAAAATACCCAAAAAATGCATGTAACACCTCACGTTCCAAACCACACATGGGCATAAGTTAGTAGTTTCCAAATGATGGGAAACCACGTTGCAGGAGAGTGTGTCACAAGTAGCCAAGCAAAAAATCATACTGTTAGGGGACATGGGACCCTATATTGTCCTTCAGATTGCGCGCTGACCATCTGATGCCCTGCTGGATGCACTCACGGATGGACACTCACGCTCGTCCATCGTGAAGCGGTACTCAGATCGAACTATGAAGATGTTGTTCTTCTCGGGAGCCCAAGCAAGGATGTCGTCGGCGATGCATGTGAACATTCGTATGTTCCTTACGATGTTGACATCAACAGGATGGAAGTGTCCATGAAGGAAGTCCATGCACCATGCACCACGCTCGTCGAGTAGCTCGGCCACCCATCGGAGCTGACGGGTTCATGAGCGGAGATCAACTTGCCGTCCAAAGCACGCAATAGCCATCTGTCGCACAGATGTGAATGCACTCGCCATTCCCAATGTGCCACACTAGCCCCTTCTTGAGGAGCTCGGGCCCATATTGGATAGCCTGCCAAGTACACGAAGTGTTCCCACATCGTGTCCTCGAGGCGTCCCTCTAAATAGTAACGAGCTTTGAGAATCTGCGCACAAATACTATTGGATTTAGTTAAAAGGCACCACGCTTTGTGAGCCAGCAGTGCCTAGTTCATTAAAGGATGATGGATACTATGATTCCCCCACAAGTCGGAATGAGACTCCGGACGAAAAATGAAAAATGGGGGAGGCAAAATGATCCCACCACAAAAAAAGGAAACAGAGGACGTGAAAAAAAGAGCCCACCATGAAAAAAATAAGTGAGAGAAAAAGAGATAAGGGACTTTTCTACTGTCCTTTACCACACTTGTGACTCAAACTCGCACCATGTTGTTCATATAGAGAGTCTCCTGTTTTGTCACTTCCATATGCTAGTGGGAATTTTTCATTATTGAACTTGGCTAATATTCCGATGACGGGCTTCCTCAAATGCCCGAGGTCTTCATGAGAAAGCAAGTTGGATGCACACTCACTTAGCTTTAGTTGAGATTTCATACACTTATAGCTCTAGTGCATCCATTGCATGGCAATCCCTACTCCTCGCATTGGTATCTACTCATGGGCATCTCCATAGCCCGTTGATACACCTAGTTGATGCGAAACTTTCTTGTCCACTTTTACCCCTTTGAAACATACCACCATATTCTTTTCCACCCTTATGCTATATCGATGGTCCACACTCATGTACTGAGTGAGTAATAAAAAGCTAAAGCGCATTAAAAAGTATGGTCCGATTGCTTGGTTTGGGGTTCTCATTATTTATACTTTATGCTAGGAAGACCAGACATGACATGCTATATGATTTTCTAGGGATAGTGTTCTTTAGCATTGTTATTTTGGAAGGACATAATTGTTTTCTAGTGAACCTGAGTATGGATGTTTTTTTTTCAAATTATAGACTATTGCCTTGAATCATTTGTATCTTAATATTCATGCCATGATTAGACAATTTTTCAAGATTATGTTAGGTAGCATTCCACATCAAAAGTTATCTTTTTATCATTTATTACCTACTCGAGGACGAGCAAGAATTAAGCTTGGGGATGCTCATACGTCTCCGTCGTATCTATAATTTTTCACTGTTCCATGCCATATTTCTACAACTTTCATAAATTTTTGGCAACACTTTTTTTTGGGACTAACTTATTTATCCAGTGTCCAGTGCCAGTTCCTATTTTTGTGCGTGTTTTCGACACTCTTACTTATAGAAAAAGGCTACAAACGATCCCCTACACTAGTGCAGGAGGCCGGCTCGGCTGGGGCTTCACTCAGACTGTATCCGCTGACCACTTCATCGTCTGTCCCCAAGGATCGCAACATCTTCCAGCTCCACCATACTCCGGAGGACCATGAGGGGGAACGCAAGGAGGCCTTGGCTCAACTGGACATGATGGTTGGGCGATTGAAGGAGGCGTAGGACGCATGTGTAGCCGTGGCAAAGACCATTCGGGTAAGTCCTTTACACACGTATTTGTTTCTGAATATGTTCCTTAGTAGGAATCCCAAGTGGGCATGCCTAGAGGCACACCCATTGGGTGTTTGCTTTCAGTGGGAGCATGTTGAGCACACCCACTAGGTGTAGTCCTCGAGGCTACCGTCGACTGGTTCAGTCGGTTGTAGTCTTTTTTCTTCGTATGTTCGACAACATCTAGTAGGGTACGGAACCCTTTTCTTTCTTCCATCTTTCTAGTGGGGGTGTGCTGAGTAAACCCAATGGATGTAGTCCTCGAGGCTACTGTCGACCGGAGCAGTCGACAATAGTCTCAGTTTCTTTGTTTTGATTGATAGAGGTCGGTCAGGTACGGATCCCTTATCCTATATCATTCCAGTGGGGGCGCGCTGAGCGCACCCATTGGGTGTAGTCCCCGAGGCTACCGCCGACTATGGTAGTCGGCGGTAGTCTTAAAGTCGCGACATTATGTTATGCCTTACTTGTATGTGTTGACTGCAGACTGCTTTTGGACCCGTGGATCGCGATGATGCCATGGAGAAAGAGTTGCAGGAACTCCACTAAGCGTCGATGTGGAGAAAGCCAAGAACAAGCGACTGGAGCAGGAAAAGCGAACAACTGAAGGTATGTCCTCACGATTCGATTGATGCTTGTAAGTGCATCTAGTGCCCCTTAGTGATTTTGGTGGTTTGAAGACTTATAGGTTAAGTATCTAATGTGTTTATGAGTGTACACAGGATCTATAAGTCATTGAGGAGTTTGAGATATTTGAAGAATATCGACCCCTAAAAATTTATATCTTCGGTTGAAGAAATTGGTCTGAAGCTGAAGAAATGAATCGCGAGGAATCTGTGATGAAATTCATATTCCTCATGAAGATACTGAAATTGAGGAAGTCGGTGTGTCCTGAAGAAAATCACTTTGAAGAATTTGAATCATGAAGATTTACACTTTCTGTTTTATTTTCTTCACATTTGAGTAATAGGAAAACCGTACTGTTAAAGGGGGTCGAAGTTACACTTTGGAATGAATTTCCTCATGATGCTCAACCCAAGCCAATCCTACCAAAAGCCTCAAGTGAGGAATACGAGTGACATGAGGACTCTCACAGTTGAGGTTTCTGACCGTTTCGATAGCCACGCCAAGTCATCATGCATTTTCATTTTCTTCATATGATATGTTACATGTATGCATGATTTACAAGACTCAGGGGGAGATCTCCATGATATAAATCATCAATGTGCATTTGCTGTGAAAAGAAAAATCCTCAAGATATGCACATCTTCAGGGGGAGTCTCTCTGAATCTTGATTTCAAATTCCTCAAATGAGTATTTACACTTCATATTTTTTGATCCCTGTTGAAGACTTAACCTAATTGTCATCAACCACCAAAAAGGGGGAGATTGTAAGTGGATCTAGTGCCCCTTAGTGATTTTGGTGGTTTGAAGACTTATAGGTTAAGTATCTAATGTGTTTATGAGTGTACACAGGATCTATAAGTCATTGAGGAGTTTGAGATATTTGAAGAATATCGGCCCCTAAAAATGTATATCTTCGGTTGAAGAAATTGGTCTGAAGCTGAAGAAATGAATTGCGAGGAATCTGCGATGAAATTGATATTCCTCATGAAGATACTGAAATTGAGGAAGTCGGTGTGTCCTGAAGAAAATCACTTTGAAGAATTTGAAGCATGAAGATTTACACTTTCTGTTTTATTTTCTTCACAGTTGAGTAATAGGAACACCGTACTGTTAAAGGGGATCGAAGTTACACTTTGGAATGAATTTCCTCATGATTCTCAACCCAGGCCAATCCTACCAAAAGCCTCAAGTGAGGAATACGAGTGACATGAGGACTCTCACAGTTGAGGGTTCCGACCGTTTCGATAGCCACGCCAAGTCATTGGTCTTATCCACTCCAACAGTCATATTATTTAAGGGCATTAGTGTCAAATCATGTCGGGATGCTCCCAGGCTATAAATAGCCACCCCCCACAACCATTAGCTGGTTGGCTGCTCCGTTAGAAACTAACACTTTTCATAAGAGCAACCCAATTCCTCAGAATCTTCGAGAGTAATTCATCAGTGAGGAAATACACCATACACCGAAACCACAAACCAAACCTAGTGATTGAGCATCACTGAAGAAGTTGTTCCTGTGTGGGATTGAAGCCTTTTACCTTTGAGGACTGTGCATCCTCCAGACGGTTAGGCGTCATGGTCTAGAGCTTTCCAGCAGTCAATTGTGGATCGCCAAGTGACCAAGTTTGTGAGGGTTTGGAAGTCTGCCCTGAAGACTTACCACGAGTGTTGGGCGAGGACTGTGTGTTCTTAGCCCAAGGAGAACACGGTAGGGACCGTGTGTCCCGGGACTGTGTGTCCTTTGGTTTCAATACCAAGCCGCTCCAAACCATATGTACGACTGTCACAGCAGTTGGAACTGGGTCATCAACGACTGTCTTCATTGAGAAACGGGGTCTAATTCCTCAACTCATTACTTTCCTCGTATTATGTGTTGATGACTTTCACTGCGACTGTTTGAAGAATTTGCTGAAGACTTTCTCTGAATTTCCTCAACCCCAAATTCTTCACGTCAGTTAATCCTCATCTGTATTATGCGTGCCTGCTCACAGTGCAATCTGTTTTCACATTCCTCACTCCGAAAAACTGCTGTTGTGAAACTTTGCACTTCTGATCCTTTACTGTTTCCGCTGTAAGTTAGTCATCAGTGAGGAATTTCCTCAAAAGGAATTTCCTCAGTGATGAAATTCTAAAAATCTCCTATTCACCCCCCTCTAGTCGATATAACGCACTTTCAATGCTCATTAGGTTATCTTTTCTTATTCGACTGAGGATGTATTTTTGGATCGCCTTTCTGAGAGGCTGAATAATTCCATTTCTCTAGTTACCATGAACGATGCCCTCGAGAAGAGGGATGAAGAACCCGCATCCGATTGGAAGGATGCCAAGCAGAAGACCTAGGCGGGTGAGGCCAAGCTCAAGACAATTGGTACTTTGGAGGAAAAGAATCAGCTTCTAAAAGTCGGTGCGGAGAAGACCGCGGCGGAGCTTGCTCAGCTGAAGAAGCATTACACCGAGTGGGAAACCAACCTCGAGAAGGTTACTGCCAAGAAAGCTGAGCTAGAGAAGTTCGTCGAGGACTTCAGTGTGGAATTTTGTGAGAAGCTCAAAGGTATGTTGAGCGTCCGAATACTTCCCCATGATCACTTTGAAATTTCCGAGTGACGTTTCTCATCCTCTGTTTTCCATGGAGTGTAGCCTTTGCCAGCGATGTTGAGAAGAAACAATTTGAATAGAGAAGGAGCTCGATCCCAAGAGAGGGCTTCTGAAGGACAGCGCTGCTTTGTCTCTCCTCAAGCTGGAGGGTTGCGTCGATTATGTACTGAGTTGTTTCAAGCTGCTTCAATCGGCCATTGGGGAGATTGACCAGGAGAAAGGCCCTGAAGATGCTCCTGTGAATGATGCCGAGTCCATTGTGAACCGTGTGAAGGCTATTCCTAATGAAATCAAGTCGTGGAAGAAGTCATCGGCAAGGGCCGGAGTTGACATTGCCCTTTCGCTCGTGCGCATCCATTGCAAGGGGTGGATGAAGAGAAGCTGAAGAATCTTCGGGTCGTCAACCGCAAAAGCGCCAAGTTTGAAGACTTCATGGAGATGTTCATGGCGTCTGCCACACAGATCGCATAGGGAACCGATCTTGACACCTTCATGGAAGCGGTGGAATCTTCGGCCTCCGAGTGCTGCTCGGAGGAAAAACATTTAAGCTTTAATTTGCCTCGGGATGCCGAGTGCTTTTATGTAACTCCAAACTTCGAGTGGGCTTTGGGCCTATCTTTTGCGTACCTTTAGCTGAACTTGATCCCGTTTACCCATATTTGAGTTTGGATCTTATTTGCTTGGTCATCTTTGTTTGGGGTCATTTATACTCGGCCGAAATCTCGTTCGCGTCCGAGTCCCCGAGTGCGGAAGTTGTCCACACTGACGATTGTTTTTAACTTAGGCAAAAGCTGATTCGCGGCTAAGCCCCCGAGTGAGGAGATTGTCCTCACTCGGGAATATTTGTGACTTAGGCGAAAGCCAGTTCGCATCTAAGCCCCCCCCCCAAGTGAGGAGGTTGTCCTCCTCACTCGGGATCGTTTGTGACTTCAGCGAAAACTGGTTCGCGACTAAGCCCCCGAGTGTGGAGATTATCCACACTCGAGATCGTTTCTCCCTAGGCAAAAGAAGAATTGCTGTTGGGGATGATTGTCATGTTCATCTTGGCGTCCAAATGAAGATCTTGTCTTCATTTGGAACCACTTTAACTTAGGCGAAGGCTGGTTCGCACCTAAGCCCCCGAGTGTGGAGGTTGTCCTCACTCGGGGAAGGGTTTACCTTAGGCGAAACAGGTTCTCTACCAAGAAATGTTTGTTTTGTTCATCTTGGCATCCGAATGAAGGTCTTGCCTTCATTCGGAACCGCTTTAGCTTAGGGGAAGGCTGGTTCGCAGCTAAGCCCCCGAGTGTCGAGGCTGCCCTCACTCGGCGAAGGGTTTACCTTAGGCGAAATAGGTTCGCTACCAAGAAATGTTTGTTTTGCTCATCTTGGCATCCGAATGAAGATCTGGCCTTCATTCAGAACCGCTTTAACTTAGGTGAAGGCTCGTTCGCAACTAAGCCCCCCGAGTCTGGAGGCTTCCACGATCACTCGGGGAAGGGTCTACCTTAGGCGAAACAGGTTCACTACCAATACGGTTTTGTTCTTGCGAACATGCTGATGGTCTGTCCATCTTGGTGTATGGACGAAGAACTTGTCTTCATTCGGAACCATTTTAGTTTAGGCGAAAGCTGGTTCGCAGCTAAGCCCCCGAGTGAGGAGATTGTCCGCACTCTAGGAAGGTTTTACCTTAAGTGAAAATAGGTTCACAGTTAAGGATTTTCCACCCACTGGGGGTGTGTTTCACCGGAGTAAAGTGTCTGTGGGTAGTTGAAGAAAGTAAGCAGTTTATTGTTCTAATAATTCAAATTCATTACAGGAATGAAAAAGGGAACTTCTATGTGTAGAACTTGCGGAACAGCTCCGTGTTCCAGGTTCTAGGTTTCTCCACGTTGTTATTGATGTTGTACAGTCGATAAGCTCCGTTGTGTAGGAATTTGGAGATGGCGAATGGCTCTTGCCACGGGGGTGCCAGCTTGTGGGGTTTCTGTTGGTCAAGTCGGAGGACCAGATCTCCCTCTTAAAATGCTTGGCCCCTGACTTGTTTGTCATGGTAGCGTTAAAGGTCTTGCTAGTTCGCCGTGGACCGAATGAGGGGTAGCTCTCTCTCTTCCTCCAAAAGATCCAAATTGTCTTGGTGTGCTGCTTCAGCTTCAACCTCGTTGTACCGCTCCACTCGAGGAGAGTTGTGACGTAAGTCACATGGAAAACAGCTTCCAACCCATACACCATGAAGAATGGAGTACGTCTGGTTGAACGTTTCGGAATCATTCTCATACCCCCACAGGACGGATGGTAATTCTTCAAACCATGCGCCAGCGGCATATTTGAGGTCTCTCATTAGCTGGGGCTTTAGTCCTTGAAGTATCATACCATTCGCCCGTTCCGCTTGCCCATTCGACCGCGGGTGCGCCATTGAGGCGTAGTTAACTCGAGTGCCCTAGGAGTGACAGAACTCACGGAACTCATCCGAGTCGAAGTTGGTTCCATTGCCGGTGATGATGTCGTGAGGGACTCCAAATTTGAAGATAATGTGCCGAATGAAGCTGATGGCAGTCACCGCGTCCAAGTTTTTGATGGGTTTAGCTTTGACCCACTTGGTGAACTTATCCACCACAACTAGTAGGTGGGTGAATCCGGTCGTCCCGGTGCAAAAACGCCGACCATGTCAAGGCCCTATACGGCGAATGACCAAGTGAGCGGAATCGTTTTCAATGCGGATGCAGGCTTGTGCAACTGATTCTTGTAAAACCGGCACCCGACACATCGGTCCACCAAGTCCCTTGCTGCCTCATTGGCTCAGGGGCAATAAAAACCTGCTCGGAAGGCCTTGGCCACCAGGGTCTGAGAGGACGCATGGTGTCTAGAGGTTCCCGAGTGGATCTCGTGCAGGATTTGTAGTCCTTCCTCTCGGGAGATGCACTTTGTATGACTCATGTAACGCTCTTCTTGCACAATTTGTCCCCGAGTACTTCTAAAGCTTTAGACCACCGAAAGATTTGGTGGGCTTCCTCTTTGTTCTTGGGAAGTTCTTGCCGGAGAAAGTAAGCTAGATAAGGTTGTGTCCATTTGGGCTTGATGACCAACATCTCGTGGACAAGGTCAACCACGACCGGGACGTCGATCTCAGTTGGATTGGATAGACCGATTGCTTGTGGGGGCTCTTCAGTGAAGGGATCCTCCTTGACCGAGGGGGCGCGTAAGTTGTGACGCCCTCGATTTGATTGTACGCTAATCATACACAGAAATGCGTACGACCAAGCTCAAGGACTCACCGGAAGATATCACAACACAACTCTAGACACAAATAAATCATACAAGCTTCATATTACAAGCCAGGGGCCTCGAGGGCTAGAATACAGAAGCTCGATAAACACATGAGCCAGCGGAAGCAAGAAATATCTGAGTACAGACATTAAACATGGGGTTCCTTAGAGAAGGCTAGCACAAAAGATACAACGATCAAACGAGGCGAGGCCTCCTGCCTGGGAGCCTCTTAACTACTCCTGGTCTTCAGCGGCCTCCACGTAGTAGTAGGCACCATTGGGGTAGCAGTCGTCGGCGGCGGGATACTCCAACTCCTAGGCTCCATCATCTGATTGCAACAACGGATCAAGGGGACAAAGGGGGAGCAAAGCAACGGTGAGTACTCATCCAAAGTACTCGCAAGACTGACATCATAACTATGCTAAGTATGCATCAATGTCAAAGGAAGGGGTTTCTATGTGGACTAACTTAAGCAATGCGAGAATAGAGAGAGAAAGCCTGGTCCTATAGAAGACTAGCATCTTCAAGGGTCTTGGAGCAATAGATGAGAGTAGAACAGGTAACACAATTAATAGTCATATTGTTGCAGCAATATTAATATGAGGTCACGCCCAGAGATTCTCCCTCGACTCCGTGCGAGGAAGCAATCTCGGGGCAACATTCCAGTTAAGTAACAGTTGTAGTTATATAAGATCAGGGCACAACCCCAAGTTGTCCTATAACCGTGGAGACGGCTATTTGAATAGATAAGTTCTTCCCTGCATGGGTGTGATACGTGTCCAACGTATCTATAGTTTTTGATGGTTTCATGCTATTATCTTGTCAAACTTTGGATGTTTTGTATGCCTTTTATATCTTTTTTGGGACTAACTTATTAACTCAGTGCCAAGTGCTAGTTCCTGTTTTTTCTGTATTTTTCACCCTTTTCAGAGGAGGGTTTTAAACGGAGTCCAAACGGAATAAAACTTTCGAAAATATTTTTTTCCGGAACAAAAGATACGCGTCAAGCTTGAGAACCAAGGCAGGGGCCAGCAGGGGACCCCACAAGCCCCCTAGGGACGGCCAGGGGGCGCGCCTCCCAGGCTTGTGGGCTCCCTGGGCCTCCCCTGCCCTAGATCCTTCGCCTATAAATTCCCTAAAATCCTAGAAAAAAATCAAGAGATCCACGAAAATACTTTTCCGCCACCGCAAGCTTCTGTCTCCGCAAGATCCCATCTCGGCATGTTCTGGTGCTCTGCCGGAGGGTATTCAGATACGGAGCACTTATTCATCAACACCATGACCTCTCCGATGATGCGTGAGTTGTTCACCATAGACCTACGGGTCCATAGCTAGTAGCCAGATGGCTTCTTCTCTCTCTTGGATCTTCAATACAAAGTTCTCCATGATCTTCATGGAGATCTATCCGATGTAATCTTGTTTTGTGGTGTGTTTGTCGAGATCCGATGAATTGTGGATTTATGATCAGATTATATATGAATCTTATTTGAGTTTCTTCTGATCTCTCGTATATGCATGATTTCATATCCTTGTAATTCTCTTCGAGTTGTGGGTTTTGTTTGGCTAACTTGATCTATGATTCTTGCAATGGGAGAAGTGCTTGGTTTTGGGTTCATACCATGCGGTGACCTCACCCAGTGACAGAAGGGGTAGCGAGGCACGCATCGTGTTGTTGCCATCAAGGGTAAAAAGATGAGGTTTTCATCATTGGTTTGAGTTTATCCCTGTACATCATGTCATCTTGCTTAAGGCATTACTCTGTTTGTCATGAACTCAATACACTAGATGCATGCTGGATAGCGATCGATGTGTGGAGTAATAGTAGTAGATGCAGAAAGTATCGGTCTACTTGTCTTGGACGTGATGCCTATATGTATGATCATTGCCTTAGATATCGTCATGACTTTGCGCGGTTCTATCGATTGCTCGAACTAATTTGTTCACCCACCGTAATATTTGCTATTTTGAGAGAAGCCTCTAGTGAACACTATGGCCCCTGGGTCTACTTCACACCATATTTTCAGCCTTACTCTTTTACTTGGTTGCACTTTCCGCCTTCAGATCTCACTTTGCAATCAATCTTGAAGGGATTGACAACCCCTTTATAGCGTTGGGTGCAAGATCTTTTGTGTTTGCGCAGGTACTCTGGACTTGACAAGATTCTCCTACTGGATTGATACCTTGGTTCTCAAACTGAGGGAAATACTTACTGCTCCTGTGTTGCATCACCCTTTCCTCTTCAAGGGAAAAACCAACGCAAGCAAGTCTCAATCAACGTGTCAATTTCTAGCGCTGTTGTTTGAGAAGTAGCAGAAGGATTTCTGGCGTCGTTGCCGGGGAGGATCAAGTCAAGAACTCATCCAAGTAAGTGTCGCAAACTCATCTCTTGCATTTACTTTTTTTGCCTCTCGTTTTCCTCTCCCCCACTTCAGAAAAACCAAAATTTACAAAAATATTTGCCTTTTTCATTCGCCCTTTTTCTCGCTTGCTTTCTGTTTGCTTGTGTGATATGTGCCTTCAATATGCTTGCATCTTCGCTTGCTGAAAATCTATTGATATGGATCCTCATCCACTTGCTAATCTCTTTAAGAGATCCAATTATGTTGATCCAATTTCTAGTGAGTTGAGTGCACTTGACTATCTTTCTGGAGTTTTGCTTGAGATGCGTGAATCTGAAAATCGTAATGAAGAAATTTATGAAGGGATTCACGAGGGCTCCTTGAATGAAAAGCATGATTGCAATGGTTTCACTATGAATTCTATTAGTGGCAATCATGCTAAAAATATGCAAAACCCTAAGATTGGGGATGCTAGTTTTGCTATGTCGTCTACTTGTTGCAATGATCATGATTGGGGTAATGATTTTTCTTGTGATCTTGAAAATTTGTTTAAGCCTCATGATGAATATGATATTTGCAATAATATTGAAAGTGGGATTGGAGAAGTCATGACTTCAGTTGATGATAATCCCACTATTTTTGATGAGCTTCAACTTTGCATGCATGTGGATCATGAAAAGAATATCCTTTGTGATAGCTATATTGTTGAATTTGAATATGACCCCACATGTAATTGCTATGAGAGAGGAAAATATTGTGCTAGAAACTTTCATGTTACCAAATTACCTCTCGTTATGTTGAGATTGCTATTGTCTCTTTCTTCTTCCTTGCATTTGGTAACTATTGGTTGTCTTGCCAATTTGTTTTTCCATAAAATGCCTATGCATAGGAAGTATGTTAGACTTAGATGTGGTTTTCACATTCTTTATGATGCTCTCATTGTGCTTTAATTCTTGTCTTTTGTGTGAGCATCATTGAATTATCAACGCTTAGCTAAGGGCATTAAACAATAGCGCTTGTTGGGAGGCAACCCAATGAATTTATCCTTTTCTTTATGTTTTGTTGCGTCCACACCATCATAATTCTGTTACCATTGTGCCTTTTGTGTTTCTTTTTGTGTTTGAGCCAAGCAAAACCTTTATGACTAGTCTTGGTGATGGTTGTTTGATCCTGCTATAAAAAGACAGAAACTTTTCGCTCACGAGATTATGTTTTACTTTTATTCAGAAAGAGCTTTTGAGTTGATTTTTTTTGCAGCTGGTTGACATGACTTTTTCCCAGGCATTCGTAATGTTTCATAATTTTTGAGGTACCAGAAGTATACGAAGTATACAGATTGCAAAGACTGGTCTGTTTTTGACAGATTCTGTTATTGTTGAGTTGGTTGCTTGTTTTGATGAAACTATGGATAGTATCGGGTGCTACTAGCCATGGAAAAGTGAGAATACAGTAATCTAACACCAATATAAATAGAATTCAAGTTTGTTACAGTACCTAAAGAGGTGGTAGTTTGTTTTCTTGTGCTAATGATATCATGAGTTTCTGTTTAAGTTTTGTGTTGTGAAGTTTCCAAGTTTTGGGTGATGTTCTCATGGACAAAGAGATAAAGAGTGGAAAGAGCTCAAGGTTGGGGATTCCCAAGGCATCCCAAGACAAATTCAAGGACACCAAAAAGCCTAATCTTGGGGATGCCCCGGGAAGGCATCCCCTCTTTCATCTTCAATCCATCGGTAACATTACTTGGAGCTATATTTTTATTCACCACATGATATGTGTTTTCCTTGGAGCGTCTTGTATCATAGGAGTATTTTCTTTTTGTTGTGTCACAATCATCCTTGCTACACACCTTTTGAGAGAGACATGCACTCATCGTGATTTTGCCAGAATGCTCATTGTGCTTCACTTATATCTTTTGAGCTAGATAATTTTTGCTCTATGTGCTTCACTTAGATCTTTTTAAAGCACGGCGGTGCGTGACTTGGTAGTTGGTTTGTGCTATGAAAGTAGTACCAAAGGTGATAGGTACCCAAAGAGGATACAAAAACTTCCATCTTCATGTGCATTGATTAGAAAGAGAAGTTTTGATTCCTCTCAATTAGTTTTGAGACGTGGATTTGGTAATATTAAGAGTTATGTTAGTAGGGTGTTGTGGATCTAGAAATACTTGCGTTGAAGTTAGTGATTCCCGTAACATGCACGTATGGTGAACCGCTATGTTAGGAACTCGGAGCATAATTGATCTATTGATTGTCATCCTTTGTGTTGCGGTCGGGATCGCGCGATGGTTCACTCCTACCAACCCTTCCCCTAGGAGTATGCGTTTAGCACTGTGTTTCGATTACTAATAAAAACTTTCGCAACAAGTATGTGTGTTTTTCATGACTAATGTGAGTCCATGGTATAGATGCACTTTCACCTTCCACCATTGCTAGCCTCTCTAGTGCCGCACAACTTTCGCCGGTACGCAAACCCACCATATGCCTTCCTCAAAACAGCCACCATACCTACCTACTATGGCATTTTCATAGCCATTCCGAGATATATTGCAATGCAGCTCCCACCGTTCCGTCTCATGACTTTGGCCGTCACTCTCATATTGCCATTGCATGATCGTAAGATAGCTAGCGAGATGTTTCAACGTCATACGCCAAGCTAGATCGTTGCACATCCCGGTACACTTCCGGAGGCATTTCCTATAGAGTCATCATCGTTCTGAGCTTTTGAGCTGCGAGTAAATAAAAGTGTGATGATCATCATTATTAGAGCATTGTCCCATGTGAGGAAATAAAAAAAGAGAGGCCAAAGTTTCCCAAATAAAAAAAAGAGAAGAGAGAAAAAAGAGGCCAAAGAGCCCAAATAAAAAAAAGATAAAAAGAGAGAAGGGACAATGCTACTATCTTTTTCCACACTTGTGCTTCATAATAGCACCATGTTCTTCATGATTGAGAGCGTCTTGTTTTGTCACCACCATATACTAGTGGGAATCTTTATTATACAACTTGGCTTGTATATTCCAAGTATGGGCTTCCTCAAATTTCCCTAGGTCTTCATGAGCAAGCGAGTTGGATGCACACCCGCTAGTTCTCCTTTTGAGCTTTCACATACTTAAAGCTCTAGTGCATCCTTTGTATGTCAATCCCTACTCATTCACATTGATATCTATTAATGGGCATCTCCATAACCCTTTGATACGCCGAGTCAATGTGACTATCTCCTCCTTTTTTGTCTCACAACCACCACCACACTCTATTCCACCTATAGTGCTATATCCATGGCTCACGCTCATGTATTGCGTGATAGTTGAAAAAGGTTTGAGAAAGTAAGAATGCGAAAACAATTACTTGGCCAATACCGGGGTTGTGCATGATTTAAATTAGTTGTGTGAGGATGATGGAGCATAGCCAAACTATATGATTTTGTAGGGATACCTTTCTTTGGCCTTGTTATTTCGAAAGTTCATGATTACCTTGCTAGTTTTCTTGAAGTATTATTGTTTTCATGACAATAGCAAACTATTGTTTTGAATCTTATGGATCTGAACATTCATGTCACATGAAAGAAGTTACAAAGGAAAACTATGCTAAGTAGCATTCCACATCAAAAATTCAGTCTTTATCACTTCCCTACTCGAGGACGAGCAGGAGTTAAGCTTAGGGATGCTTGATACGTCTCCAACGTATCTATAATTTTTGATGGTTTCATGCTACTATCTTGTCAAACTTTGGATGTTTTGTATGCCTTATATATCTTTTTCGGGACTAACTTATTAACTCAGTGCCAAGTGCCAGTTCCTGTTTTTCCGTGCTTTTGACCCTTTTCAAAGGAGGATTCTAAACGGAGTCCAAACGGAATAAAACTTCCGAAAAGATTTTTTCCGGAACAGAAGATACGCGTCAAGCTTGAGAACCAAGGCAGGGGCCAGCAGGGGACCCCACAAGCCCCCTAGGTGCGGCCAGGGGGGCCCGCGCCTCCCAAGCTTGTGAGCTCCCTGGGCCTCCCCTGCCCTAGCTCCTTCGCCTATAGATTCCCGAAAATCCAAGAAAAAATAAAGAGATCCACGAAAATAATTTTCCGCCGCCGCAAGCTTCTGTCTCCGCAAGATCCCATCTGGGCACGTTCTGGTGCCCTGCCGGAGGGGGGATTCGGATACGGAAGGCTTCTTCATCAACACCATGACCTCTCCGATGATGCGTGAGTAGTTCACCATAGACCTACGGGTCCATAGCTAGTAGCTAGATGGCTTCTTCTCTCTCTTGGATCTTTAATACAAAGTTCTCCATGATCTTCATGGAGATCTATTGTGATAGCCCGAGACCGACGCCCAGAAGATTCCCCCTTTATTTCCGTTTCCGTCGTGTGATTAGTTTTATTTTTTGCATCGTCGCATCATGCATGGCATCTTGCATCGTCTGTCACGTGTGGTTTTTGAGTGCGTGTGCTTTGAGTGCTCACCGAGTCTTAGTGCGTTAGAAACTCCCCCTTTCCCCTCTTATTTCGTTTTTGTGGTTTTGCTAAAGTCTTCGTTTAAAACCCCTATTTAAAAAGGTTCGTCTTCTTTTAAAGAAAATCCTTTCATTAAATGTGGGGGAAACCCTTGGGTTTCCTTTATTTTTTTCTTTTGTTTATTTTTAAAACTAGAGTTTCATTTTATTTGTAAAATAGCTTTATCTTATTCTTTAAATAAAAGAGGTTTTATTTTATTCTTCAAAGGGTTTTATTTTTATTCGTTTAAAAAATGCCCAACTATTTTTATAGTAGGGGTAGATTTCTAAAGGAGTCAAAAGGAATTTTATTTTTATTTTTATTAAAAACCTTTTTTTCTTTTCTTTTGCGGTTGTTTTCTGTTTTTTAAAGGAAAAAACCCCCCAAAGAGGGAGAGGCCCAGCCGGCCAAGGCCCAGCTGGACCCCCCTCCAACCCTAGCGTTCAGCCCGTGGCTCCTCCCTACTCCTGTCGCGCCGTCGTCCTCTCCCCGTGCCTCTCCCTCCTCCCAGCACCTCCTTCTCCCCTCGCCCTGGCCTCCCTTCGCCGATCCCGCGTGCCCCACCATGCTAGCCTCCTGCCCCGCCGCGCTCAGCCCCTTCCCTCGCTCTGCCATGGCATCGAGTTCGCCAGCCCGTGCCCGAGGTGCCCCGAGCCCCTGCCCGCGCCGGCTTGCTGCGCCGTCGGAGCCGAGGTGGTCGCCGCCATGCCCGCGACAGGGCCCGTCCCGAGGTTCCCCCGCCGGTGCCCTGCCCGCGCCGCCCGTGCTGCCGACTTCGCCTCCTCGTCCCCATGCTCGCCGCTGCCGCAAGGAGCTCTCCAGCGCGACACCTCCTTCTGTCGCCCCAAGGCCTCCCGCCGGCCGCAGACGCTAGCTCTTGACGCCGCGACCCCACGCAGCAGCCGCGCGCGCGCCGCCTCCCTGGATCCCAGCGCCTGCTGCTGTGCCTGCTGTTGCTGTCGCGCCTACTGCTTGCTGTTGGCCTGCTCTGCTTGCCTGCTATGTGTTGCTGCCGTTGTGGTCGAAGCTGCCAATGCTGTTGCTATGCACGCGGCCGTTGCATGCCTGATGATGCTGCCTGCCGATTGCTGTCCCTGTTGCTGCCTGGTTGCTTAGCTGCTGGCTACATGCTGTAGTTGCTGTTTGTTTTGCTTGTTAGCTGCTTGCTTGCCTACTGGTTGTTGCTGCGTGCTTGCTGTTGCTGTCGCCCGCTAGCCGCTGCCGATTGCTTGCTGCTGTGCCGGCCGCTTGCTGTTGTTACTTGCTGTAGTTGCTGCCGAGCTTATGCTGTTGCTCTTGCTGCCGTGGCTATCGCCTGCTAGTTGTTGTGCCTGCTAGTATGCTGCTGCTGCCCTAGCTATTACCGTTCTTCCTGCCATGTGCTAGGCTGCGTTAGAGTTGCCGTTTGCTTGCCGTTGCCAAGCTGCTGCCGCTGTAGCTGTTGCTTTGCTGCTCTTGCCGTTTGCTGCTAGGCTAGTATCTGCTGCAGTTGCGTGATGATGTTGCTGCGTGTTGCTGCCGCTTGCGTCACCGTGTGCACCTTCCCCGCCGCCGTGGAATCGACAAGTCCGCCGTGTTCAACAACTTCCACGATGTCTCCGACGACCCCGGACATCTACGGATTCGTGAACGACTACCGTCGTCGAAGCCCGTGTACCACTACTTCAACTACCGACGCATGTACGACTACTTCCACGACGACCACGACTTCCACGACATTCGCTACGAACCGATCCGCTCCGATATGCACGCGTCAAAGGTATACCGATGAGACGTGGCCGAGAACCGTATTCATGTGATGTATGAGATGATTATGTTTGCGCCTTATGTTGCCGTTGCACGTTGTGTTCCTCTTATGGTTGTGCCCGGACACATGGGAACCCGGTAACCGGGATCACCCCATCTTTATTTACCGTTCCCGCACGCGCCTCCTATACGTTGGCACGATATCTCGTTGAGTATCGGGATAGGAACGCTGCCGTGGCATTGTTTCTGTTTTGCCGCCATGGTTCGTTTTCGCTCGCCGTGGCGATACTTGTTTCTTTCCCTTCTTGCCCGTGTTATGAACTCGCATGCATGACACATTCATGGAATAAAATCTTGTGTTGCATGTTCTTGTGCCGTAGCTCCGTTCTAAGTCCGACGTGCTGTCGACTAGGTTGTCATGTAGGTTCATCGCTCACCCCTTGCCATGTTAACAACATTTAATATTGCCGTGTGAATAATCGGGAGTGAATTAAATAATTGACCGTGGAGTTTCATCGATATGCAACCCATTGCATATCGAGCTTCACTTAATGTGTAGAGTTTGTGTGAGGTGAATTGCCAGGCCATCCCTTGCATTTTGATCTGATCATGCATCATATTAGGGTTTGCATCATGTCTTGCTTTTGTCGTGGTGAATATTTGTGTTGATGTTTGTTTCGGTTTTCCCGTCTCGATAGAGTTCCGCAAGCGTGTCGGAATGTGAGGACCCGTTCGACTACGTTGGTTCGCCGACTTCTCCGAGTTGTTCTTCTTCCAAGCGGGATCTCAGGCAAGATGATCATTTCCCCAGATACCATTACTATCATTGCCATGCTAGTTTTATCGCTTCTATAGATTATGTCTCGTTGCCTACCACATGTTAAATTCAGCCTCTCAACAATGCCATGATAACCTTCAACCTGATCGACCTAGCAAACCACTGATTGGCTATGTTACCGCTTGCTTACCCTGTTGTTAGCGTTGCTAGTTGCAGGTGTAGTTGCTTCCATGTGATAACATGGGTCCATTGTCATATCACCATATTAAATGCTATTTAATTTAATGCACCTATATACTTGGTAAAAGGTGGAAGGGTCGGCCTTTCTAGCCTAGTGTTTTGTTCCACCTTTTCCCCCTTAGTTTCGGCTACCGGTGTTATGTTCCATAAACGAGCGCTCCTAACACGATCGGGGTTGTTATGGGGACCCCTTGATAATTCGTTGTAGATTAAAGCTGGTCTGGCAAGGCCCAACTTTGGTACTACATTTGCCTAATAACTAATGAACTGCATAGGGAGTAATTAACCCGAGGATAATTTAATCAACCCCCAGGCCAGTGCTCCTCATGAGTGTTGGTCCAAATTGGCAGACTACGGGGCCACCGCGGGGTAACCCGAGGTTTCGTTTCTCCTAGTGTGACCCATCCGTCGTGTCCTGAGAACGAGGTACGCGACTCCTATCGGGATCGTCGACACGTCGGGCGGCCTTGCTGGATTAGTTTTACCTTTGACGAAATATCTTGTCCATCGGGATTCCGGTGATGCTTTGGGTAATCTCAGAGCTGAGGTTTTCCACTAGGGAATCCGACTAGATCGCGAGCTTCGTGATTGAGGATTTCTATGCGGCTTGTGGTAATTTGTGATGGACTAGTTGGAGCACCCCTGCAGGGTTAAATCTTTTCGAAAAGCCGTGCCCGCGGTTATGTGGCAACGTGGAAACTTTGTTTAACACTGGTTCTAGATAACTTGAAGTTAACTTAATTAAAACTTGCCAACTGTGTGCGTGACCGTGGCTGTCTCCTTCGTGAGTTCTTACTCCGATCGAGGACACGGTGGGGTTATGTCTGACGTAGGTAGGTGTTCAGGATCATTCATTTGATCATCTATAGTTCACGTTCGTTATGCGTAGATCTTCCCCCTCTTAATTCTTGTACTCGTAAGTGTAGCCACCAAATATGTGCTTAGACGCTGCTGCAACCTCACCACTTAACCATACCTCACCCATTAAGGTTTGCTAGTCTTGATACCTTTGAAAATGAGATTGCTGAGTCCCCTGTGGCTCACAGATTACTACAACACCAGTTGCAGGTACATGTAAAGGTTACTTGACGCGAGCACGTTGATTGTTCATTTGGAGTTGCTTCTTCTTCTTCATCATCGATCTAGGATGGGTTCCAGGCCGGCAGCCTGGGATAGCAAGGATGGACGTCGTTCTTATTTTTCTCGTTTGTTTTCGTCCGTAGTCGGACCCTGCTCTTACTCTTGATGTTTATGTAATGTACTGTTGTGACTCTGATGTAGCTTATGGCGAGTGTAAGCCAACTCTCTATGTATAACTCTTCTTTTCAGTACATGTACTTGTAACGATATCCATTCTTGTGACACGACGAGATGCGCTTTTATCCCTGACGAGGCCTTCGTGCCAAATTGAGGATAGGGTCGCATCTTGGGCGTGACAAGTTGGTAACAGAGCAGTACCGACCTAGGAGCCCCCTTGATTGATCGAACTTGGCCGAGTCGAGTCTAGTGAAAAACTGCTTTGTGTCTAGTTATATATCGGAGAGTAGGATTCTTTTTTCTCCTCTTCTATGCTCTCGTGAGGAATCTTGACGTAATAATTTAATTCTACTCCTCTTCTCACTCAAATTTTTTTTAGGATCACGCCGATATTTTTGGAATCTATACGATGCCGATGTGACGGAGTTCTGTCTTGGTGCCTCCTATCTGCTTTAAGTTTCAAGGGAGTTGAGCTCGAGGGGATTCTTGAGCACATCGTTATCATTCAGGTTTCTGAGTATCTAAGAACGAAGGATGTTCGTAATTGCTTCAATACTAGTAGTGGCGAGATAACCCCGATGTCCCCAGTACTGGTGCAGATTGTTCGGGAGTACTGCCATACTTTGTACCGTTGTGATCACGAGGGTCTGTTGTAGATGAAGGTCCGAGATTCTGGTCGTGTGTTGACGGATGTGATACAGGTGACAGGTTAGTTTAGGAGTTGTGTGAAATACTCCTTGTATCTGTGTACCAGATTGCATGACCAGATATTTCGGGAATTCATAGGTGGGAATTCAAGTAGTTGCTTATAGGACAATCTTCCAACAAATGCATGATGTTAGGTTGGGGTTCGACATCTAGTGGATTCGTTTGTTCACGGTCGAATTACAGCGGTACACGTTGTGTCTTAAAGAGTCCTTGTAGCTTGCTACGACTCAGGGACGCTTCGTATATCGGGTGCACTGCCTTGCACTTGATGGCTACTGTAAAATCGAGCCCTTGCGATCCTGTCCACGAAAATATCGAACGAAATCTTCCTCAGGATATTGTTCTGGCTTGTTTCATAAGTCTCATCCTTTGTATTGTTGAATATGGTAATTCAAGTTGCTTCGATGTCAAGTGGTGATTTCAGATCTTTTCTAAGAGGTGTTCTCATATTTTTATGAGAGTATTAATTCTTTTGCTATATCAATTATCATGTCAATTCCTTTTCAACCGGAGTCGTCATGTTAATTCTTTTCAACCGGTGTGGTTCTCTCCAAGTGAATTCAATCTTCTCCAGTTTTTGCAGATCATTCTCTCAATTCTTTCCGGAGTTCGTCTCATCTGTACCAAGTTGCCTTTGTTTTTCCCGCCCTCCCGCCCTTTTCTTCAATGTTTCAGTCATCGTCCTAGTGCCTTCATATTCAGTGATGCTTCCGCTATCTCTTCTCCCTTTTGTACCCGGTGATTCATTGTGATGATTCTCAGGAGCTTCATGTTCATCCTTATTCACTCTGTTATTTTTCCGGTGAATTCAATTTAATTATCCGTGATCATTATATCCTGTTCATCCTTGTAGTTTTTTTCCTATGTTGGAGATTCTTATCAGTCTATCTTGTTTATTCAGTTATCTCTGTTCTATCCGGAGCGTTGAAGATGTCTCTGAGTTTCTTGTTTTCAATTCTTTAATTATTTTGAGGTGCTCAACCTCATCAAGTTTTCATTTCTACCGGTGCAATATCTCTCTTCTATGCAATCTTTTCCAACGGTGGTTTCTTTGAGTGGGCCCATAACCCACAGGTTCTTTCCGAGGATCTGTCCTGGCTCTTTTAATTTTTCCCGGAGATCCGTAATTCTTTTCAACTATGACGTAAGTATGAATTTCATCAGTCATATCCCTTCTCCAAGATATATTGGAATTTAATTCTCATTTTGGCTCAACCTTTCATTTTTCTCTATTTCGGAGTGTCTCATTAATTTTTGGTGCTGTTGTTCTCGTCATCATTCTCAACTTGCAATTCGAACGAGTGTTTCCCTCAAATCTTGGTCCATTCTCTTGGAGATTCATCATTTCAGCTTCGTGTATCCTCTCAATTGTTGTCAATCATGAGTACCCCTTTTAGCTATTCGGTGCATTTCTGAGTTGTTTTTATTTCTCGTTCCTCCGAAGGCCATCATTTCAGAAGACTTCTTCGTTCTTAGCTTGCAGCTTTCATTCTCAAATTCTTCTCCATTGTTGTTTCTTCGTTCGTCTCTCGTTTATCCGGTGCCTTGTTCTAGTTTTCTCTCGGGTGGCTCATGATCTCTTCATTCTCATGTATCTCCATTAATTCGTGGTTTTCCCATTTATTTGTGAATTCTTACCGGTGTCTCCTTCAAGACTTCGTCTAGTTTGTGCTCATATATCTCCTCAATCATTTCTAGAAGAATAAGTGGTATGCTAGATCCGTTGCATGTCATCAATTTAACTTGATGAAGGATAAGCATAACATAAATCTTATTCTTGTTCACAGTAATCTGAATTCTTCTTCCGGAGTGGCTCATGATATCAATTCTTTTCTCAAGTGTTCTTATATTTTCTTTTCCGGAGTTCCAAGTTCTTTTAAGTATCTCTTTGTGAGGCTTCTTCTAAATCCTGGCAAGGTCACAATCTTATTCTTTTCTACCTTGTTATCTTTGCATCATTCATTCGTGGTGGTTCATCAAGGTTTCAATCCATTCTCAATTGTTCTTCAAGGTTCTTGTTGGAGAACCTCAAGTATCCTTTCTCTTGCATTTATATGTGCAATTGTTCTTCCTTTATCTTTTGAGGTGGTATTATAGCATTCTTGTTAGTGTAGGAGCCTCGAAGAGATTTCCTTTCAAGAATGAGATAATTAAATCCACCAATTCTTTGATCATGAGATATTTCAACCCATGATTTCCCCATTGAGCTATCTTGGTTTCGACTTCACCTACAGCTTTTCCTATGGATTATGCTATCATGGTGCTTGTCATTAATCCTAATTCTCAAGGTATCCTCTTGGTGTAAGAATTGTTCTTATCTTGTTGCTCCCAAGCTATCCTTGTTTCTCTTAGTGGTTGGTTGTCACCTCATATTTGTTGAGATGATTTTCATAAGCCCACTACCATCTTGTTCTTTTCGTTGTTGTTTTTCCAACAACTCCGTCCAATTCTTCTTGCAAGGGTGCTTGCCAAGTTCATTGGAGTTAGTAGTTGTCATTCTCTCTTCATTCTCTTCTTCCGTATGAGCTAGTTCCTATTCTATTGTTCCGGAGGCAGTGTGATGTTGCTCTTTTGGGTCTATTATAGTGTTCTATCAAGATCATGGTGTTCCCTTATTCTATTTACTTGTTTGTTGTGAATTCTGTCTAATTCTCTCTTCTTATCGAATTTTTTGTCCCTTTTTCCTACCGAAGTGCTGCCGAAATTTTCCGTGAATTCTTGCTTCTTTCTCATATCATTCCTCATCTCGTTGCAACCTTCAAGGATCGTTGGTTTCACTCGTTTGTCAAAGAAGCGACTAAGTTTTTACCTCTTGTTCTTTCTGACCCTCTCCCCCTTTCATTCTTGGATCTCGGGGTGAGATCCTCTTGTAGTGTAGGAGAGTTGTGACAGCCCAAGACCGACGCCCATAAGATTCCCCCTTTATTTCTGTTTCCGTCGTGTGATTAGTTTTATTTGTTGCATTGTCATTTAGTTTGCATCATCACATCATGCATGGCATCTTGCATCGTCTGTCACGTGTGGTGTTTTGAGTGTGTGTGCTTCGAGTGCTCACCGAGTCTTAGTGCGTTATAAACTCCCCCTCTCCCCTCTTATTTCGTTTTTGTGGTTTTGCTAAAGTCTTCGTTTAAAACCCCTATTTAAAAAGGTTCGTCTTCTTTTAAAGAAAATCCTTTTATTAAATGTGGGGGAAACCCTTGGGTTTCCTTTATTTTTTTCTTTTGTTTATTTTTAAAACTAGAGTTTCATTTTATTTGTAAAATAGCTTTTATCTTATTCTTTAAATAAAAGAGGTTTTATTTTATTCTTCAAAGGGTTTTATTTTTATTCGTTTAAATGCCCAACTATTTTTATAGTTGGGGTACATTTCTAAAGGAGTCAAAAGGCATTTTATTTTTATTTTTATTAAAAACCTTTTTTTTTCTTTTCTTTTGCGGTTGTTTTCTGGTTTTTTAAAGGAAAAAACCCCCCAAAGAGGGAGAGGCCCAGCTGGACCCCCCCTCCAACCCTAGCGTTCAGCCCGTGGCTCCTCCCTGCTCGTGTCGCGCCGTCGTCCTCTCCCCGTGCCTCTCCCTCCTCCCAGCGCCTCCTTCTCCCCTTGCCCTGGCCTTCCTTCGCCGATCCCGCGCGCCCCGCCATGCTAGGCTCCTGCCCCGCCGCGCTCGGCCCCTTCCCTCGCTCTGCCATGGCCTCGAGTTCGCCAGCCCGTGCCCGAGGTGCCCCGAGCCCCTACCCGCGCCGGCTTGCTGCGCCGCCGGAGCCGAGGTGGTCGCCGCCATGCCCGCGACAGTGCCCGGCCCGAGGTCCCCCCGCCGGTGCCCTACCCGTGCCGCCCGCGCTGCTGACTTCGCCTCCTTGCCCCCGTGCTCGCCGCTGCCGCAAGGAGCTCTCCAGCGCGACCCCTCCTTTTGTCGCCCCGAGGCCTCCCGCCGGTCGCAGACGCTAGCTCCTGCCGCCGCGACCCCACGTAGGAGCCGCGCGCGCGCCGCCTCCCTGGATCCCAGCGCCTGCTGCTGTGCCTGTTGTTGCTGTCGCGCCTACTGCTTGTTGTTGGCCTGCTGTGCTTGCCTGCTATGTGTTGCTGCCCTTGTGGCCGAAGCTGCCGATGCTGTTGCTGTGCACGCGGCCGTTGCATGCGTGATGATGCTGCCTGCCGATTGCTGTCCCTGTTGCTGCCTGGTTGCTTAGCTGCTGGCTGCATGCTGTAGTTGCTGCTTGTTTTGCTTGTTAGCCGATTTCTTGCTGCTGTGCCGGCCGCTTGCTGTTGTTACTTGCTGTAGTTGCTGCCGAGCTTATGCTGTTGCTCTTGCTGCCGTGGCTATCGCCTGCTAGTTGCTGTGCCTGCTAGTATGCTGCTGCTACCCTAGCTGTTGCCGTTGTTGCTGCCATGTGCTAGGCTGCGTTAGAGTTGCCGTTTGCTTGCCGTTGCCGCTGTAGCCGTTGCTTTGCTGCTCTTGCCGTTTGCTGCTAGGCTAGTATGTGCTGCCGTTGCCTGATGATGTTGCTGTGCGTTGCTGCCGCTTGCGTCGCCGTGTGCACCTTCCCCGCCGCCGTGGAATCGACAAGTCCGCTGTGTTCAACAACCTCCACGACGTCTCCGACGACCCCGGACATCTACAGATTCGTGAACGACTACCGTCGCTGAAGCCCGTGTACCACTACTTCAACTACCGGCGTGTGTACGACTACTTCCACGACAACCATGACTTCCACGACGTTCGCTACGAACCGATCCGCTCCGATATGCACGCGTCGAAGGTATACCGATGAGATGTGGCCGAGAACTGTATTCATGTGATGTATGAGATGATTATGTTTGCGCCTTATGTTGCCGTTGCACGTTGTGTTCCTCTTTTGGTTGTGCCCCGACACATGGGAACCCGGTAACCGGGATCACCTCATCTTTATTTACCGTTCCCGCACGCGCCTCCTATACGTTGGCACGATATCTCGTTGAGTATCGGGATAGGAACGCTGCCGTGGCATCGTTTCTGTTTTGCCGCCATGGTTCATTTTCGCTCGCCGTGGCGATACCTGTTTCTTTCCCTTCTTGCCCGTGTTATGAACTCGCATGCATGACGCATTCATGGCATAAAATCTTGTGTTGCATGTTCTTGTGCCGTAGCTCCGTTCTAAGTCCGACGTGCTATCGACTAGGTTGTCATGTAGGTTCATTGCTCACCCCTTGCCATGTTAACAACATTTAATATTGCCGTGTGAATAATCGGGAGTGAATTAAATAATTGATCATGGAGTTTCATCGATATGCAACCCATTGCATATCGAGCTTCACTTAATGTGTAGAGTTTGTGTGAGGTGAATTGCCAGGCCATCCCTTGCATTTTGATCTGATCATGCATCATATTAGGGTTTGCATCATGTCTTGCTTTTGTCGTGGTGAATATTTGTGTTGATGTTTGTTTCCGGTTGGCCCTTCTCGATAGAGTTCCGCAAGCGTGTCGGAATGTGAGGACCCGTTCAACTACGTTGGTTCGCCGACTTCTCCGAGTTGTTCTTCTTCCAAGCGGGATCTCAGGCAAGATGATCATTTCCCCAGATACCATTACTATCATTGCCATGCTAGTTTTATCGCTTCTATCGATTATGTCTCGTTGCCTACCACATGTTAAATTCAGCCTCTCAACAATGCCATGATAACCTTCAACCTGATCGACCTAGCAAACCACTGATTGGCTATGTTACCGCTTGCTTACCCTGTTGTTAGCGTTGCTAGTTGCAGGTGTAGTTGCTTCCATGTGATAACATGGGTCCCTTGTCATATCACCATATTAAATTCTATTTAATTTAATGCACCTATATACTTGGTAAAAGGTGGAAGGCTCGGCCTTTCTAGCCTGGTGTTTTGTTCCACCTTTGCCCCCTTAGTTTCGGCTACCGGTGTTATGTTCCATAAACGAGCGCTCCTAACACGATCGGGGTTGTTATGGGGACCCCCTTGATAATTCGTTGTAGATTAAAGCTGGTTTGGCAAGGCCCAACTTTGGTACTACATTTGCCTAATAACTAATGAACTGCATAGGGAGTAATTAACCCGAGGATAATTTAATCAACCCCCGGGCCAGTGCTCCTCATGAGTGTTGGTCCAAATTGGCAGACTACGGGGCCACCGCGGGGTAACCCGAGGTTTGATTTCTCCTAGTGTGACCCATCCGTCGTGTCGTGAGAACGAGGTACGCGACTCCTATCGGGATCGTCGACACGTCGGGCGGCCTTGCTAGATTAGTTTTCCTTTGACGAAATATCTTGTGCATCGGGATTCCGGTGATGCTTTGGGTAATCTCAGAGTTGAGGTTTTCCACTAGGGAATCCGACGAGATCGCGAGCTTCGTGATTGAGGATTTCTATGCGGCTTGTGGTAATTTGTGATGGACTAGTTGGAGCACCCCTGCAGGGTTAAATCTTTTCGGAAAGCCGTGCCCGCGGTTATGTGGCAACGTGGAAACTTTGTTTAACACTGGTTCTAGATAACTTGAAGTTAACTTAATTAAAACTTGCCAACTGTGTGCGTAACCGTGACTATCTCCTTCGTGAGTTCTTACTCCGATCGAGGAGACGGTGGGGTTATGTCTGACGTAGGTAGGTGTTCAGGATCATTCATTTGATCATCCGTAGTTCACGTCCGTTATGCGTAGATCTTCCCCCTCTTAATTCTTGTACTCGTAAGTGTAGCCACCAAATATGTGCTTAGCCGCTGTTACAACCTCACCACTTAACCATACCTCACCCATTAAGCTTTGCTAGTCTTGATACCTTTGGAAATGAGATTGCTGAGTCCCCTGTGGCTCACAGATTACTACAACACCAGTTGCAGGTACAGGTAAAGGTTACTTGACGCGAGCGCGTTGATTGTTCATTTGGAGTTGCTTATTCTTCTTCTTCTTCATCGATCTAGGATGTGTTCCAGGCCGGCAGTCTGGGATAGCAAGGATGGACGTCGTTCTTATTTTTCTCGTTTGTTTTCGTCCGTAGTCGGACCCTGCTCTTACTCTTGATGTTTATGTAATGTACTGTTGTGACTCTGATGTAGCTTGTGGCGAGTGTAAGCCAACTCTCTATGTATAACTCTTCTTTTCAGTACATGTACTTGTAACGATATCCATTCTTGCGACACGACGAGATGCGCTTCTATCCCTGACGAGGGCTTCGTGCCAAATTGAGGATAGGGTCGCATCTTGGGCGTGAGATCTATCCGATGTAATCTTATTTTGCGGTGTGTTTGTCGAGATCCGATGAATTGTGGATTTATGATCAGATTATCTATGAATCTTATTTGAGTTTCTTCTGATCTCTCTTATATGCATGATTTCATATCCTTGTAATTCTCTTCGAGTCGTGGGTTTTGTTTGGCCAACTTGATCTATGATTCTTGCAATGGGAGAAGTGCTTGGTTTTGGGTTCATACCGTGCGGTGACCTCACCCAGTGACAAAAGGGGTAGCGAGGCACGCATCATCTTGTTGCCATCATGGGTAAACAGATGGGGTTTTCATCATTGGTTTGAGTTTATCCCTCTACATAATGTCATCTTGCTTAAGGCATTACTCTGTTCGTCATGAACTCAATACACTAGATGCATGGTGGATAGCGGTCGATGTGTGGAGTAATAGTAGTAGATGTAGAAAGTATCGTTCTACTTGTCTCGGACGTGATACCTATATGTATGATCATTGCCTTAGATATCGTCATGACTTTGCGCGGTTCTATCAATTGCTCGATAGTAATTTGTTCACCCACCGTAATATTTGCTATTTTGGGAGAAGCCTCTAGTGAACACTATGGCCCCCGGGTCTACTTCACAACATATTTTCACCCTTACTCTTTTACTTCGTTGCACTTTCCGCCTTCATATCTCACTTTGCAATCAATCTTGAAGGGGTTGACAACCCCTTTATAGCGTTGGGTGCAAGTTCTTTTGTGTTTACGCAGGTACTCTGGACTTGACGAGATTCTCCTACTGGATTGATACCTTGGTTCTCATACTAAGGGTAATACTTATTTCTCCTGTGCTGCATCACCCGTTCCTCTTCAAGGGAAAAACCAACGCAAGCAAGTCTCCAACAACGTGTCAATTTCTAGCGCTATTTTTGAGAAGTAGCAGGGTGCACAACATATTCCCCGTCACGCTCGATAAAACTCTGGTCGGACACACTTTTCTCGGTCATGCCCGGCCTCGGAATATCGATACGTCGCAGCCCCACCTAGACTCAACAGAGAGGCGAGCCCGCCGGTCTAAATCCTAAGTGCGCAGGGGACATGGGTCCATCACCCTTTGCACTCCCACACGATGCGTGGGCGGCCAGGGTCAGTCCTAGCACCCCTTATTACAAGCGCGATGCATATCCGTACCACTCGGGCGTGTGCCGCTCCATTGCTGATGTCTGAAGAGGTTCGGTTGATACCATGACGTCGAGTACCCATAATTCTTCACACGTAGACGATTAGTGCGTAATAAGACCTTCCGACCAACCCAGATCAAATACCAAAATCCATTAACATTTTAATGAACTAAACGACACATCCACGCTGGAATCGACCCGCCTAAAATCTATTATCAAAGTTCCCAGTAATACGGTATCGCCCTCGTTGGATCCCGAACGATGTAACATCAGGGGGGTCTGAGGTATCTCCCTCATTGGATCCCGAACGATGTAACCATCAAGGCGGACTTAGAGGAATCACCCTCGAGGTCTCACACTTGAGGGGTTGCACGACAGAGTCATCGTCGGGAATGGTGAAGGAGGAATCACCGTTGATAACCACGACTAACTAGCTGTACTACAGAGATATCATCCTGAGTACTTCGGGAGGTGTCACCCTCGATAATGGATAGTAGCTCCGCAGCGCCGCACAACTAGGGGGTGTAAGTGTTGTGTCGGGTTTTGGCTCGTCGATCAGGGATTGAGACTCGACAATAAAGCGGGGCAACTGGACTAAGGGGTCAGAGGGGATGACTGCTCCACCTATACTAAGCAGTTTAAAGGTGCAGTACTGAAAGTAGCAATTCATCAAAAACAGGCTATGCATCAGATATAGGAACTAACTACAACAGTAGAAAAATTCTAATGCAAGCATGAGGGAGAAAGAAAAGGGTGATATTGGAATGATCAAGGGGGGGGGTTGCTTATCTTGTTGCTCTGCAATAAAGGGTTGGTCGTCAGGAGGGTAGTCGTACCCGGCAGCAGCGTCAGTCTCGGGGTCTACCGGTAATAAGAGGGGGGAAGAAACAATAAATATAACACCGATGCAAACACTAAGCATGACATGGCAATATGAAGGTCTAGGCATGAGCTAACGCAATGCTTTCCGTCATAGACGGGTCAGGAAAATATCGGATGGCATTTCCCGGGTCTCTGGCTACTACCGGTCGGATGAAAACGATGGAAAAGTTCCATGTTTGCTATGCTAGGGGCGCGAGACACACGAACGAATAGTGTATCCGGGTTCGTCTCATTCTGCTGATGAACTTTCATGTTCAAAATATTTTCATCTGACTTACGTTTCTTTAATATTATTTTTTAAAGTTTTATTCAATATTCAGAAATTAAAACAAATTTAATTTAATTCGAAAATAGAGTTATGACATCGATATGATGCCATGCTGACATCAGCAGTCAACAGTTGTGTTGACTTTTCAAACTGACTAGTGGGTCCCATACGTCATGGATACAATTATTATTAGGGTTAAATATTAATCCGATTAAATAAGGGGATGGGACCCACTTTCCATACTCAGTTTTGGCTAACATATCTATCTTAATTAACTGAATTATTAATTAATCTATGTACTCTTAATCGTATTAATAATACCTAATTACCTAATTAATTAATTCACTAATTAATTAATTAATTAACTTAACTAATTATTTACTGGTTATTTATTTATTTATCTATTTATTT
This sequence comes from Hordeum vulgare subsp. vulgare, assembly GCF_904849725.1. Lineage (NCBI taxonomy): Eukaryota > Viridiplantae > Streptophyta > Magnoliopsida > Poales > Poaceae > Hordeum > Hordeum vulgare. Next base: position 232,893,311 of record NC_058523.1, on the reverse strand, counting down.
CTTTTAAAGATATTGCCCCAAAACACTAAACACACACGAGGGTTAACCCCCGTGGTTACAGGACAGGCCCGAGAGGGGCTCGGCTGGGGCAGAGGCGAGCAGCAGCGTGGGAAGCGTGGTTGCGTGCGCCGGCGGGGCGGAACGGGGCGGCGTGGGTGGTGTGGGTAGCCGCGGGGCACGACAGCGGGAGGCACGGGCGGCAACGGGGTTCGGGGCAGCCGCGGCATGGTGGGAGCTAGGCGCGGCTCGAGGGGGTGGGCTCGCCGGAGCATGTTGTGGCGCGACGTTCGGGGCAGCGCTGGAAATGTGGTGGACGTCGGAGGAGGGGAAATGGGGAGGAGCAGAGAGGAGGAGCCCGAGGGAGGGCTCACCGGCGGCGTAGGGTGGCTGGTTCGGCAAGGCTCGGTGGAGCCGTTGAGGAGGAGGAAGGGACGATGGATCCAGTGCGGTGGTGGGGGTTCTGGTGACGGAGGCGGACGGAACGGGACGGAGGAGGGCCGGAGGAGGAGGGGTTGGGCCTCCCCGAGGATGTGGCCGGAGGGCTGGCCGACGACGGGGTGGCGCTGGGCGAGGCGGAGGAGGGCTCGGCCTGAGGAGGCGGAGGGAGGCGACCGATGGGCTCGGGTGGCTGGGCGATGGGGAGAGGCGAGGGTGCTCGGGTGGCTGGGTGAGCGAGGGAGATGGGGGACGAGGGGTTCGAGCGAGGGACATCTGTGACGCCCTCGATTTAATCATACGCTAATCATACACGCAAATGCGTACGATCAAACTCAAGGACTCACGGGAAGATATCACAACACAACTCTAGACACAAATAAAACAATACGAGCTTCATATTACAAGCCACGGGCCTCGAGGGCTAGAATACGGAAGCTCGATAAACACACGAGTCAGTGGAAGCAACAATATCTGAGTACAGACATAAAACATGGGGTGCCTTAGAGAAGGCTAGCACAAAAGATGCAACGATCGAACGAGGCGAGGCCTCGTGCCCAGGAACCTCCTAACTACTCCTGGTCTTCAGCAGCCTCCATGTAGTAGTTGTTGGGGAACGTCGCATGGGAAAGAAAAAAATTCCTACGTGCACAAAGACCTATCATGGTGATGTCCATCTACGAGAGGGGATTTCTGATCTACGTACCCTTGTAGATCGCACAGCAGGAAGCGTTAAGAAACGCGGTTGATGTAGTGGAACGTCCTCACGTCCCTCGATTCGCCCCGCGAACCGTCCCACGAACCGTCCCGCGATCCGTCCCACGATCCGCTCCGATCTAGTGCTGAACGGACGGCACCTCCGCATTCAGCACATGTACAGCTCGACGATGATCTCGGCCTTCTTGATACAACAAGAGAGACAGAGAGGTAGATGAGTTCTTCGGCAGCGCGACGGCGCTCCGGAGGTTGGTGGTGATCTTATCTCAGCAGGGCTCCGCCCGAGCTCCGCAGAAACGTGACCTAGAGGTAAAACCGTGGAGGTATGTGGTCGGGCTGCCGTGGCAAAGTTGTCTCAAATCAGCCCTAATACCTCAGTATATATTGGAGGGAGGTGAGGGACCTTGCCTTAATGCTCAAGGAGCCCCAAGGGGTCGGCCGAAGTGGGGGGAGGAGGATTTCTCCTCCAATCCTAGTCCAACTAGGATTGGAAGGTGGAGTCCTTCTCTATTTTCCAACTTCCCCTTTTTTTCTCTTTGATTTTCTTTCTCTCCTGCGCATGGGCCTTCTTGGGCTTGCCCACCAGACCACTAAGGGTTGGTGCGGCACCCCTATGGCCTATGGGCTTCCCCGGGGTGGGCTGCCCCCCGACATCCAGAACCCATTCGTCACTCCCGGTACATTCCCGGTAATCAAATGAGGTCATCCTATATATCAATCTTCGTCGCCGGACCATTCCGGAAACCCTCGTGACGTCCGTGATCTCACCCGGGACTCTGAACAACATTCGGTAACCAACCATATAACTCAAATACGCATAAAACAATGCCGAACCTTAAGTGTGCAGACCCTGCGGGTTCGAGAACTATGTAGACATGACCCAGGGACTCCGCTGAACAACATTCGGTAACCAACCATATAACTCAAATACGCATAAAACAACGCCGAACCTTAAGTGTGCAGACCCTGCGGGTTCGAGAACTATGTAGACATGACCCGAGGGACTCCTTGGTCAATATCCAATAGCGGGACCTGGATGCCCATATTGGATCCTACATATTCTATGAAGATCTTATCGTTTGAACATCAGTGCCAGGGATTGATATAATCCCGTTTGTTATTCCCTTTGTCCTTCCGTATGTTACTTGCTCGAGATTCGATCGTCAGTATCCGCATACCTATTTCAATCTCGTTTACCGGCAAGTCTCTTTACTCGTTCCGTAATACAAGATCTCGTGACTTACACTAAGTCACATTGCTTGCAAGGCTTGTGTGTGATGTTGTATTACCGAGTGGGCCCCGAGATACCTCTCCGTCACACGGAGTGACAAATCCCAGTCTTGATCCATACTAACTCAAGGGACACCTTCGGAGATACCTATAGAGCATCTTTATAGTCACCCAGTTACGTTGTGACGTTTGATACACACAAAGCATTCCTCCGGTGCCAGTGAGTTATATGATCTCATGGTCATAGGAATAAATACTTGACACGCAGAAAACAGTAGCAACAAAATGACACGATCAACATGCTACGTCTATCAGTTTGGGTCTAGTCACATGATTCACCCAATGATGTGATCCAGTTATCAAGCAACAACACCTTGTACATAGTCAGAAGACCCTGACTATCCTTGATCAACTGGCTAGCCAACTAGAGGCTTGCTAGGGACAATGTTTTGTCTATGTATCCACACATGTATCGAAGTCTTCATTCAATACAATTATAGCATGGATAATAAACGATTATCTTGATACATGAATTATAATAATAACTTATTTATCATTGCCTTTAGGGCATAATTCCAACAGTCTCCCACTTGCACTAGAGTCAATAATCTAGCCCTCACATCACCATGAGAATTTCATTGTAATAAATCTAACAGCCATACAATTCTCGTGTTGATCAGGCTTTGCCCATGGAAGAGGTTTAGTCAGCGGGTCTGCCACATTCAGATCCGTGTGCACTTTGCATATATTCACGTCCTCCTCCTCGACGTAGTCCCGGATGAGGTTGAAGCGTCGTTTGATGTGTTGGTCTTCTTGTGAAACCGTGGTTCCTTTGCTAAGGCAATGGCACCCGTGTTGTCACAAAACAGGGTTATTGGATTAAGTGCGCTCGGCACCACTCCAAGATCCATCATGAACTGCTTCATCCAGACACCCTCCTTAGCTGCCTCCGAGGCAGCCATGTACTCCGCTTCACATGTAGAATCAGCTACGATGCTTTGCTTGGAACTGCACCAGCTTACCGCACCCCCATTAAGAATAAATATTTATCCGGTCTGCGACTTAGAGTCGTCCGAATCTGTGTCAAAACTTGCATCGACGTAACCATTTACGGCGAGCTCTTTGTCACCTCCATATACGAGAAACATCTCCTTAGTCCTTTTCAGGTACTTCAGGATATTCTTGACCGCAGTCCAGTGATCCACTCCTGGATTACTCTGGAACCTGCCTTCCATACTTATGGCCAAGCTAACGTCCGGTCTAGTGCACAACATTGCATACATGATAGAACCTATGGCTGAAGCATAGGGGTCGGAACTCATTGTCTTTCTATCTTCCTCAGTTGCTGGGCACTGAGTCTTTCTCAATTTTATACCTTGTAATACTGGCAAGAACCCTTTTTTGGACTGATTCATTTTGAACTTCTTCAAAACTTTATCAAGGTATGTGCTTTGTGAAAGTCCTATTAGGCGTTTCGATCTATCCCTATAGATCTTAATGCCTAGAATGTAAGCAGCTTCTCCTAGGTCCTTCATAGAGAAACTTTTATTCAAGTAACCTTTTATGCTCTCCAAAAGCTCCACGTTGTTTCCAATCAGCAATATGTCATCCACATATAATATTAGAAACGTCACAGAGCTCCCACTCACTTTCTTGTAAATACAAGATTCTCCAACCACTTGTATAAACCCAAATGCTTTGATCACCTCATCAAAGCGTTTATTCCAACTCCGAGATGGTTGCACCAGTCCATAAATGGATCGCTGGGCTTGCACACTTTGTTAGCATTTTTAGGATCGACAAAACCTTCGGGTTGCATCATATACAACTCTTCCTAAGGAAACCGTTAAGGAACGCCGTTTTGACATCCATGTGCCAGATTTCATAATCGAAAATGCAGCTATTGCTAACATGATTCTGATGGACTTAAGCATCGCTACGGGTGAGAATGTCTCATCATAGTCAACTCCTTGAACTTGTGAAAAACCGTTTTCCACAAGTCGAGCTTTATAAACGGTCACATTACCGTCAGCGTCCGTCGTCTTCTTAAAGATCCATTTGTTCTGAATAGCCTTGCGGCCTTCAGGTAGTACTTCCAAAGTCCACCCTTTGTTTTCATACATAGATCCTATCTCGGACTTCATGGCCTCCAGCCATTTGTTGGAATCCGGGCCCACCATTGCTTCTTCATAATTCACAGGCTCATTGTTGTCTAACAACATAATTGATAAGACGGGATTACCGTACCACTCTGGAGCAGTAAGCGATCTCGTCGACCTGCGAGGTCCGATAGGAACTTGATCCAGAGTTGCATGATCATCATCATTAACTTCCTCCTCAACCGGCGTCGCAACGACAGGGGTTTCTCCTTGCCCTGTGCCACCATCCAGAGGGATGAGAGGTTCGACAACCTCATCAAGTTCTATCTTCCTCCCACTCAATTCTCTCGAGAGAAACTCCTTCTCGAGAAAAGCTCCGTTCTTAGCAACAAACACTTTGCCCTCGGATTTGAGATAGAAGGTATACCCAACTGTCTCTTTTGGGTAACCTATGAAGATGCACTTTTCCGCTTTGGGTTCCAGCTTTTCAGGCTGAAGCTTTTTGACATAAGCATCACATCCCCAAACTTTAAGAAACGACAACTTTGGTCTTTTGCCATACCACAGTTCATATGGTGTCGTCTCAACGGATTTTGATGGTGCCCTATTTAAAGTGAATGCAGTTGTTTATAATGCGTAACCCCAAAACGATAACGGCAAATCGGTAAGAGACATCATAGATCGCACCATCTCTAATAAAGTATGATTACGATGTTCGAACACACCATTACGCTGTGGTGTTCCAGGCGGTGTCAACTGTGAAACAATTCCACATTGTCTTAAGTGAGCACCAAACTCGAAACTCAGATATTCACCCCCATGATCAGACTGTAGGAACTTAATCTTCTTGTTACAATGATTTTCAACTTCACTCTGAAATTGCTTGAAATTTTCAAATGTTTCAGACTTGTGCTTCATCAAGTAGACATAACCATATCTACTCAAATTGTCAGTGAAGGTGAGAAAATAACGATATTCGCCGCGTGCCTCCACACTCATCAGACCACACACATTGGTATGTATGATTTCCAACAAGTCACTTGCACGCTCCATTGTTCCGGAGAACGGAGTCTTAGTCATCTTGCCCATGAGGCATGGTTCGCACGTGTCAAGTGAATCAAAGTCAAGTGACTCCAAAAGTCCATCGGTATGGAGTTTCTTCATGCGCTTTACACCAATATGACCTAAGCGGCAGTGCCATAAAAACATGGCGTTATCATTGTTAACTCTAACTCTTTTGGTCTCAGTGTTATGTATACGTGTATTATCACTATCAAGATTCAATATGAACAATCCTCTCACATTGGGTGCATGACCATAAAAGATATTACTCATAGAAATAGAACAACCATTATTCTCTGACTTAAACGAGTATCCGTCTCGCAATAAACAAGATCCAGATATAATGTTCATGCTTAATGCAGGCACTAAATAACATTTATTTAAGTTCATAACTAATCCTGATTGTAACTAAAGTGAAACTGTGCCAACGGCGATTGCATCAACCTTGGAACCATTTCCCACGCGCATCGTCACTTCATCCTTCGCCAGCCTTCGCTTATTCCGCAGTTCCTGTTTCGAGTTGCAAATATGAGCAACAGAATCGGTATCGAATACCCAGGCACTACTACGAGAGCTGGTTAAGTACACATCAATAACATGTATATCAAATATACCTGATTTTTCTTTGGCCGCCTTCTTATCAGCAAGATACTTGGGGCAGTTGCGCTTCCAGTGATCCATACCCTTGCAATAATAGCACTCTGTTTCAGGCTTAGGTCCAGCTTTGGTTTTCTTCGTTGGATTGGCAACAAGCTTGCCGCTCTTCTTCGAATTGCCCTTCTTCCTTTGCTGTTTCTCTTGAAACTAGTGGTCTTATTCACCATCAACACTTGATGCTCTTTACGGAGTTATGACTCTATGACTTTCAGCATCGCGAATAACTCGCCGGGTGAGTTGTTCATCCCTTGCATGTTATTGTTCAACACAAATCCCTTATAGCTTGGCGGCAGTGATTGAAGAATTCTGTCAGTGACAGCCTCTTGCGGGAGTTCAATCCCCAGCTCAGCTAGACGGTTTGAGTACCCAGACATTTTGAGCACATGTTCACTGACAGACGAATTCTCCTCCATCTTGCAAGCATAGAATTTATCGGAGGTCTCATACCTCTCGATCCGGGCGTTCTTCTGAAAGATAAACTTCAACTCCTGGAACATCTCATATGCTCCATGACGCTCAAAGCAACGTTGAAGTCCCGGCTCTAAGCCATACAAGACTGCACATTGAACTACCGAGTAGTCCTCCTTACGTGTTAACCAAGCGTTCTTAACATGTTGGTCAGCCGTGGCGGGTGGTTCATCTCCTAGCGCATCATTAAGGACATAATACTTCTTCCTAGCTTGCAGGAGCAACTTAAGATTACGAGCCCAGTCTACAAAGTTGCTTCCATCATCTTTCAACTTAGCTTTCTCTAGGAACGTATTAAAATTCAGGGTGACGGTCGCGTGAGCCATTGATCTACAACACAAATATATTCAAAGTGGACTTAGACTATGTTCAAGATAATTAGAGTTTAACTAATCAAATTACTTGCTAAATTTCCACTCAAAAAGTACATCTCTCTAGTCATTTGAGTGGTTCATGATCCAGTTCCACTAGCTCAAGTCCGATCATCACGTGAGTTGAGGATAGTTTCAGTGGTAAGCATCCCTATGCTAATCATATCAACTATATGATTCATGATCGACCTTTCGGTCTCATGTGTTCCGAGGCCATGTCTGCACATGCTAGGCTCGTCAAGCTTAACCCGAGTGTTCCGTGTGTGCAACTGTTTTGCACCCGTTGTATGTGAACGTTGAGTCTATCACACCCGATCATCGTGTGGTGTCTCGAAACGACGAACTGTAGCAACGGTGCACAGTCGGGGAGAACACTATTTCGTCTTGAAATTTTAGTGAGAGATCACCTCATAATGCTACCATCGTTGTAAGGAAAATAAGGTGCATAAAAGGATTAACATCACATGCAATTCATAAGTGACATGATATGGCCATCATCACGTGCTTCTTGATCTCCATCACCAAAGCACCGACACGATCTTGTGTCACCGGCGCCACACCATGATCTCCATCAACGTGTCACCATCGGGGTTGTCGTGCTACTCATACTATTACTACTAAAGCTACATCCTAGCAATATAGTAAACGCATCTGCAAGCACAAACATTAGTTTAAAGACAACCCTATGGATCCTGCCGGTTGTCGTACCATCGACGTGCAATTCGATATTAACTATTACAACATGATCATCTCATATATCCAATATATCACATCACATCGTCGGCCATATCACATCACAAGCATACCTTGCAAAAACAAGTTAGACGTCCTCTAATTGTTGTTGCATGTTTTACGTGGTGACCATGGGTATCTAGTAGGATTGCATCTTACTTACGCAAACACCACAACGGAGATGTATGAATTGCTATATAACCTCATCCAAGGACCTCCTCGGTCAAATCCGATTCAACTAAAGTTGGAGAAACCGACACTCGCCAGTCATCTTTGAGCAACGGGGTTGCTCGTAGCGATGAAACGAGTCTCTCGTAAGGTACGAGTAATGTCGGTCCGAGCTGCTTCGATCCAACAATACCGCGGAATCAAGAAAAGACTAAGGAGGGCTGTAAATCGCACATCACCGCCCACAAAAACTTTTGTGTTCTACTCGAGATGACATCTACGCATGAACCTAGCTCATGATGCCACTATTGGGTAACGTCGCATGGGAAACAAAAAATTTCATACGCGCACAAAGACCTATCATGGTGATGTCCATCTACGAGAGGAGATTTCCGATCTACGTACCCTTGTAGGTCGCACAGTAGGAAGCGTTAAGAAACACGGTTAATGTAGTCGAACGTCCTCACGTCCGTCGATCCGGCCCGCGAACCGTCCCATGAACCGTCCCGCGATCCGTCCCACGATCCGCTCCGATCTAGTGGCGAACAGACGACACCTCCGCGTTCAGCACACGTACAGCTCGACGATGATCTCGGCCTTCTTGATCCAGCAAGAGAGATAGAGAGGTAGATGAGTTCTCTGACAGCGCGATGGCGCTCCGAAGGTTGGTCGTGATCTTATCTCAGTAGGGCTCCGCCCGAGCTCCGTAGAAACGCGATCTAGAGAAAAAACCGTGGAGGCATGTGGTTGGGCTGCCATGGCAAAGTTGTCTCAAATCAGCCCTAATACCTCAATATATATAGGAGGGAGGGGAGGGACCTTGCCTTGAGGCTCAAGGAGCCCCAAGGGGTCGGCCGAAGTGGGGGGAGGAGGATTCCTCCTCCAATCGTAGTCCAACTATTTTCCCACTTCCCTCTTTTTTTCTCTTTGATTTTCTTTCTCTCCTGCGCAGGGGTCTTCTTGGGCTTTCCCACCAGCCCACTAAGGGCTGGTGCGGCACCCCTAAGGCCTATGGGCTTCCCCGGGGTGGGCTGCCCCGCCCCTGTGAACATCCAGAACCCATTCATCACTCCCGGTACATTCCCGGTAATGCCGAAAACTTTCCGGTAATCAAATGAGGTCATCCTATATATCAATCTTTGTCTCCGGACCATTCTGGAAACCCTCGTGATGTCCGTGATCTCATCCGGGACTCTGAACAGCATTCGGTAACCAACCATATAACTCAAATACGCATAAAACAACGTTGAACCTTAAGTGTGCACACCCTGTGGGTTCGAGAACTATGTAGACATGACCCGAGGGACTCCTCGATCAATATCCAGTAGCGGTACCTGGATGCCCATATTGGATCCTACATATTCTACGAAGATCTTATCGTTTGAACCTCAGTGCCAGGGATTCATATAATCCCGTATGTCATTCCCTTTGTCCTTCGGTATGTTACTTGCCCGAGATTCGATCGTCAGTATCCACATACCTATTTCAATCTCATTTACCGGCAAGTCTCTTTACTCGTTCCATAATAAAAGATCCCGTGACTTACACTAAGTCACACTGCTTGCAAGTCTTGTGTGTGTTGTTGTATTAACGAGTGGGCCCCGAGATACCTCTCCGTCACACGGAGTGACAAATCCCAGTCTTGATCCATACTAACGCAACGGACACCTTCGGAGATACCTGTAGAGCATCTTTATAGTCACCCAGTTACGTTGTGACTTTTGATACACACAAAGCATTCCTCCGGTGCTAGTGAGTTATATGATCTCATGGTCATAGGAATAAATACTTGACACGCAGAAAACAGTAGCAACAAAATGACACGATCAACATGCTACGTCTATTAGTTTGGGTCTAGTCCATCACATGATTCACCCAATGATGTGATCCACTTATCAAGCAACAACACCTTGTACATAGTCAGAAGACACTGACCATCCTTGATCAACTGGCTAGCCAACTAGAGGTTTGCTAGGGACAGTGTTTTGTCTATGTATCCACACATGTATCTAAGTTTCATTCAATAAAATTATAGCATGGATAATAAATGATTATCTTGATACAGGAATTATAATAATAACTTACTTATCATTGCCTCTAGGGAAAAATTCCAACAGTAGTAGGCACCGTCGGGGTAGCAGTCGTCGTCGGCGGGATACTCCATCTCCTCAGCTCCATCATCTGGTCACAACAACGGATCAAGGGGGCAAAGGGGGAGCGAAGCAACAGTGAGTACTCATCCAAAGTACTCGCAAGACTTATATCAGAACTATGTTAAGTATGCATCACTATCAAAGAAAGGGGAGTTATATGTGGACTGACTGTAGCAATGCGAGAATAGAGAGGGGGCCTGGTCCTATCGAAGACTAGCATCTTCAAGGGTCTTGCGGCAATAGACGGGAGTAGAGCACGGTAACATAATTAATAGTCATATTGTTGCAGCAATATTAAAGTGAGGTCACGCCCAGGGTTCCTCCCTCGACTCCCTGCGAGGAAGCAATCCCGGGGCAACTAATTCCAGTTAAGTAATAGTTGTAGTTGTATAAGATAAGGGCACAACTCCAAGTCGTCCTGTAACCGTGGACACGACTATACAAACAGATAAGTTCTTCCCTGTAGGGGTGCACAACATATTCCCCGACACGCTCGATAACACTCTGGCCCGACACACTTTTCTCGGTCATGCTCGGCCTCGGAATATCGACATGTCGCAGCCCCACCTAAGCTCAATAGAGAGGCCATCCCGCCGGTCTAACTCCTAAGCACAAAGGGTTCATGGGACCACTTGCCCTCCGCGCTCCTGCACGATGCATGTGCGGCCGATGTCAGCCCTAACACCCCTTAATACAAGAGCGATGCATCTCGGGACCACTCGGGCGCGCGGCGCCAACGCTAACGTCTGAAGAGCTTCGGCTGATACCGCGACGTCGAGTACCCGTAATTCTTCCCACGCACACGGTTACTGCGTAATAAGGCCTTCCGACCAACCCAGATCAAATACCCAAATCCATTATCATTTTTATTAAGTCATCGACACAAACACGCGGGAATCCACCCGCCTAACATCTATTTATGAAAGATCCCAGTAACATGGTCAAGTAACTGTGTGGTTGCAACATCACGGGGATCCGAGGCATCACCCTCGTTGGATCTCGAACAATGTAACCGTTAAGGTGGACCTAGAGGAGTCACCCTCGAGGGTCCCACACTTCAGGGGTTGCATGACAAAGGCATCATCGGGAATGGTGAAAGGGGAATTACCCTCGATAACCTCGATCGACTAGCTGTACTACAGAGATATCATCAGGGGTACTTCACGAGGTGTCACCCTCGGTACCCGATAGTATCTATGTAGCGTCGCACAACTAAGGGGGGTGTAAGTGTTGTGCCGGCTCTGGCTCGTCGATCAGGGATCGAGACTTGAAAACAAAGTGGGGCAACTGGACTAAGGGGTCAGAGGGGATGACTATTCCACCTATACTAAACAGTTTAAAGTGCGGTACTAAACGTTGCAGTTCATCAAAATTAGGCTATGCATCAGATATAGGACCTAACTACAACAGTAGCAAAATTCTAATGCAAGCGTGAGGAAGAAAGAATAGGCGATATAGGGATGATCAAGGGGGTTTGCTTGCCTTGTTGCTCTGCGCCAAAAGGCTGGTCGCCAGGAGGGTAGGTGTACCCGGCAGCAGCGTCCGTCTCGGGGTCTACCGGTAAGAAGAGGGGGGGGGGGGACAATAAATAACAGCAACAGGTGCAACACTAAGCATGACATGACAATATGCACGCTAAACATGAGCTAATGGAGTAACATCCGTCATAGACGGGTCGGGAAAATATGAGATGATATTTCCCGGGTCTTTGACTACCACCGGTCAGACTGAAAACGATGGAAAAGTTTCACGTTTGCTATGCTAGGGACGGTGACACACGAATGGACCGTGTACCCGGGTTTGTCTCGTTCTGCTGATCAACTTTCATGTTGAAAATATTTTGATTTGACTTACGGTTTATTTTATATTATTTTTTAAAGTTTTATTAATTTTTAGGAATCAAAAACAGATTTAATTAATTATTAAATACTATTAAGGCATCAGCATGATGTCATGCTGACATCAACAGTTGACTGGTCAACTGACCAGTGGGTCCTACGTGTCATCAACACAATTTATTAATTAAGGTTAAATATTAATTAATCAGATTAAATTAGTGGGGGACCCACGATTCATATTCTAATAGGATAATTATTTATCTAAATTAACAGATTACTAATTTATCTAATTAAATAATATATCTAATTATTTATTTATTTTTATTAATAAATATAAATATAAATATAAATATAAATATATATATATATATATATAGATTTTTTAAATGTTTTTCGAGGGGGGGAGGGGGAACCCCACCTGTCATTTGGTGGGAGTAGGATTTCATCTTACACATACATTGTGTAAGATACATACATGTATACATACATAATACATAGATACATACGTACATAATACATACATCCATTTCTATTTTCTTTTTCCTATTCGAACTCTCTGCCATCTCTCTCCAACTCACTGACATCTCTGTCCACAGAGAGAGAGAGAGAGGAGGCAACCTCCACTTCCTCATACAGGAGATCAACGACGTCGGGACGTCGGAACGGAACCAGAGCGGGGGAAAGGAGGAGAGGGTGGCCGGGGCCTAGAGCTCACCAGCGTTCTCGGGGATCGGGGCGGCGAGGCTCGATGGAGCCGGTGGGGGAAGAGGTGAGGAGGCCGGTGCGGTCGAAGGGGTGGCGGCGCGGTTGGTGGAGACGCACGGTGGAGGCGAGGCATGGCGGATCCAACGGGGGGCTTCGGCCGTTGTGGATCTGGCATGGGGACGGTGCGGTTCGGTGCTGGAGAAGGTGACAACGGGGCAGTTAGGGGAGGAGGGCTGATGCGAGGGAGGGCGATGGGGAGGGCTCTGGCGCGGGGCCGACATGAGATGATGGGGCGCATCAGCGGTGAGGCGAGGCACGGGCTCGTGTCGGGAGAGAAGCAAGGCGGCGGTGCGAGGTGGCGCTGGATGGGGGGGTGGCGGCGCTTGGGGAGTGGGCGATGGGGCCTCGATCCAGGGAGGATCGATGGATGGGGATAGCAACGTGGGGTGGTTAGGTGGGGGGCCGAGCGGGAGAAAGGAGCGACGGGCCAGGGAGGCGCGTGGGGCGCTGGGGCATGGGATCTGATGAGGGTAGGGGTGGCGGTTGGTGGGGAGCGAGGGGGTTTCCCTCGGTCCGTGGCGGCGCCAGGTGGGAATGGGGAGTGGAGCTGGCGCTAGGGTTCCATGGGGGCCTTTATACCCCATGGGTGGAGTGGGCTGGGGGGTGGCCGGATTGGCCACTTTGGCCGAGTTGGGCCACGCCTTTTTGTTTTTTATTTGTTTTTTACTTTCTTTTATTATTATTTTTATATAGTTTCGGTTTTAAATATATAGGGGTTTTAAATAATTTTTAAAAAATGACCGATTCACTTTTATAATTTATTAGGAATTTTTATAACTCCTCCGAAATTTTTATTTTCGCATTCAAAAACTGTCATCGTTTGACTTTATTTTTAAATTTCGAATTTGACTCTGTTTCGAACTAACGTGAGAACGACGATAGAAATCACGATGACGCGACATCATTAGCGTGGGATAACTGTAGCTTAATTACATACATTACTATAACAAAAGCTGAGGATATCACAACTCTCCCCTACTAATAAGAATTCTCGTCCCGAGAATTAAGAGGTAGAAGGAAAGGGCTCGGGGTATTCATCACGAAGATGATCCTCGCATTCCCAAGTGGCTTCATCTTTAGAATGATTTGACCACTGTACTTTAAGGAACTTGGTGACTTTGCGACGAGTCTGACGTTCAGCCAGGTCGAGAATGCGGACCGGATGCTCTTTATAAGAGAGGTCTTGTTGCAGCTCAAGTATATCATGATCCACTACTCGAATAGGATCCTTCAAAGCAGCGGCGGAGCTGAGACACATGAAAGACGTCGTGAACCTGAGAAAGGTTCGCCGACAGTTCCAATTGATAAGCCACTTTTCCACGCCTTTCGAGAACAGTGGAAGGACCAATATAGCAAGGAGCTAACTTGTCCTTGATCCCGAAACGGTGTGCGCCTCTCATTGGTGTGACATGAAGATAAGCCTTTTCGCCAGGTTGATAGACCATATCTTGATGATGACGGTCATACTGACTCTTGTGACGAGACTGAGCAGCCTTCAGATTCTCCTGAATAACGCGAACTTGATCTTCAGTATGTTGGATAATATCCGGACCGAAGAGTGATTGTTCCCCAGTATCTGACCAATTCATAGGAGTTCGACACCTTCGTCCATACAATACTTTGAAAGGGGCCATCTTCAAACTAGCTTGATATCTATTGTTGTAGGAGAACTCAGCATACAGGAGAGATTCCTCCCATTTCTTACTGAAAGAAGTGACACAAGCTCGAAGCATGTCCTCGAGAATTTGGCTGACTCGTTCAACTTGTCCCTGGGATTGAGGATGAAATGCAGTGCTGAAGGACAGATGATTCTCCATAGCCTTCTGAAAACTTTCCTAGAATTTTGAAGTGAACAAGCTGCCACAGTCCGAGCTGATTTTGAACGGAATACCGTGAAGTGAAACAATCCTTGACATATAAAGATCTGCCAGTTTACTAGCATTAATTGTTTCTTTGACGGCCAGGAATGTGCAACTTTGGACAGTCGGTCAATGATGACAAGATTAGCATCATTACCTTTCTGAGATTTGGGAAAACCAGTGACAAAGTCCATTTCAACATGGTCCGATTTCCACTAAGGAATAGAGATAGGTTGCAGAGTTCCAGCAGGCTTTTGATGTTCTGCTTTGATACGCTGGCAAATATCACATTCTGCCACATAACATGCAATGTCTTGCTTCATGTTGGGCCACCAGAATCTTTGACGGATGTCTTGGTACATCTTGGTACTACCCGGGTGAATAGACAATTGAGTGTAGTGAGCTTCTTCCATCACCATACCGGTCATTCTGAGATTTTTCTTCTTATTTGGGACGAATAGGTGACCCTTGAAGTACAAGGCGCCATCTTCAGCGACAGTGAAAAAGGAGGGTTTACCCTTCACAATATAGCCCTTAATCCTGTCAACATCATCGTTGAAGCCTTGCAGATTCTTGATGGTGCCCACAAGATTTGGTTCAACAAGATGATTACTGAGGGAACCCTGATTAACAACACGAAGGTTCATCTTTCGATACTCTTGAGGAGGGGGTACAAGGTAACCCTACGGAACAATATGGAGGTTCAGCTTGCGGAATTCCTCTTGCAAACAATCGTGAACCTTATGAACCTGGAGGTGGTTGCAGTATGACTTGTGACTCAAGGCATTGGCCATTACATTAGCTTTGCCGGGGGTATATGATATACTACAGCCAAAATCTGTTATACGCTCCATCCATCTTTGTTGACGTAGATTCAACTTCGGTTGAGTGAACACATACTTTAGGCTTTGATGGTCGGTGTAGATTTCACAGCGATTGCCGACAAGGTATTGTCGCCATTCGTTCAGGGCATGTATAACTGCGGCAAGTTCGAGATCATGAACTGGGTAGTTCTCTTCATGAGCACGCAGTTGACGTGAGGCATAAGCAATCACCTTGCGATCCTGCATCAGGATACAACCTATTCCTTGACGAGAAGCGTCACAATATATGACGAAATCCGTTTTCGTATCAGGAGGAGCAAGTACCGGAGCGGATGTCAGTTTGTCCTCGAGTGCGTGGAAACTTTCCTGACATTTATCAGTACACTCATACTTAACACCTTTGTGAAGCAAATTGGTTAAGGGCTTCGCAATCTTGGAGAAGTTCTCGATGAATCGACGACAATAGCTGGAGAGTCCGAGAAAACTTCTGACTTGCTTGACATTCTTCGTGGGAGTCCAGTCAAGAACAGCTTGAATTCGTTTGAGGTTGACTGCAATACCATCCTTGGAAATCACATGACCAAGGTATGTCACTTCATCCAGCCAGAATTAACATTTGGAATACTTCGCAGAGTTTATGCTCCCGAAGCTTATCCAGTGCAAGACGAATATGTTCAACATGTTCTTCTTTATTCTTTGAAAATACCGGAATATCATCCGGATATACCACGACGAATTTGTCAACGTAGTCCATGAATATATAATTCATCAATCGAGAGAAGGTTGCTGGTGCATTGGTTAAGCCGAAGGACGTGAAGGTGTACTCGTATGATCCATAACGAGTAACAAAGATGGTCTTTGGAATATCCTCTTTGCGAACACAGATCTGGTGGTATCCCAACCTCAAGTCGAGCTTAGAGAAGACGGTGGAACCAACAAGTTGATCATACAGATCATTTATCCGAGGTAGAGGATATTCGTTTTGAATAGAGGCCTGGTTGATACGACGATAGTCTTGAACCAATCGATTTGTCCCATCCTTCTTCTTAACAAAGAGAGAAGTTGCTCCCCAAGTACAGGAACTCGGACGAATGAAATCCAGACGTAGCGAGTTGTCAATTTCTTGCTTAAGCTCCCGAAGTTCATGTGGTGGCATTTTATAAGGACGCTTGGGGATAGGAGTGGTACCGGGTACCAAGTCAATGCCAAACTCGACAGCTCGAGCAGGGGGAATCCCCGGAAGTTCTTCTGGAAAGACATCTTGGAATTCTCGAACCACTGGAATGTTTTCAACCCTTCAAGAGGCGACGCATTTAATGCATTTAAGGCATATAGCTGTGCCTCAGCATCTCGGACGAGATGAGCATGGTAGCTTATTAATTCATCTAAAGGGTTTAAGAGGTGGACGATCTTGGTGGCACAAACGATCGATGCCATATGAGCTTTCAACCAGTCCATTCCCAATATGAGATCAATGTTGGATGACTTTAGTAAGATGGGGTTTGGAAGGAATTATAATCCTTCAATTTCAACCGGAACAAGGGGGCAAACCACACAGGTTCGACATTGGCCCCCGGGGGTGTTTACCACTATCGGGATGTTCATCTCTTCGCTACTAATGTCATGCATGTATGCAAAACTTTCCGACATGAAGGAATGCGATGCTCCTGTATCAAAAAAATACAAAGGCAGGTACCGAGTTAACGAGAAGTGTACCCATCACGGTAGCAGGCTGGTCTTGAGCTTGACCCATCTCAATGTTGTTGGCCTGACCACGAACATAAGGAGGCTTAGCATTGTAGTTGCGGTTCTAGTTGTTGACACTGCTAGTTGAGGGAAGTGCCAGTTGATTCAGATTCTGCCTGCAGTCTCTAGCACGGTGACCTGCACGACCACACTTGAAGCACAACCCATCCTCAGGACGGGAAGGAGGAACTTGAGGCAGTGGATCTGGAAGCCTCGGCTGCCTAGGTGGTGGAGGAGGCAGGAGAGGTGCAGCATAGGACGACCTCGGAGCAGGAGCAGGTGCATGGTACATGTTGTTGGGAATCCAGATCTGACGCTTCTGTGCAGATGAGCCCGAAGATGAGCCCATGTCACGGTTGCGCTTGCTGCTATCCTTGTAATCCTGCACACTAGTCTCAACCTGAATAGCCTTGTTCACCAAGGTGGCGAAATCAGCATAATCCTGAATGAGGAGTGTCAGCTTGATATCAGGGTGAAGGCCCTCACAAAATTTCTCCTGTCTGTGTGCATCAGTTGCAATGTCTTCTTCTTCAGCATAGCGAGATAAGTCCAGAAATTGCCGCTGATAAGCATCCACAGTCTTGTTGCCCTGGACAAGGTTGCGGAACTCACACTTCTTCCGGTCCATGATTCCCCGAGGAATGTAGCGAGCACGGAAAGCAGCCTTGAACTCCGTCCAAGTGATGTCAGTTCCAACGGGCTGAGAGCGCCTGTGACTGTCCCACCATTGAGTAGCGGGACCCTTTAGGAAGTAGGCGGCAAAGTTGACATAGCTCGCTAGGGGCACATTAGCATACTCCAGCTCATAAGCAATGTCACGGAGCCATTCATCAGCATCAAGAGGTTGAGTTGAGCTGTGGTAGATCACAGGGTCGAGGCGGCAGAAGTCTTGCAGTGTCACGCCTTGTTGTTGGTTCATGCTCGGCCTTTGGAACTGATCCATGAGCCCTTGCATAAACTGGCGGTTCAGTTCAAACTGTTGGATCATCCCCGCCATATACTAAGGAGGCGGGGTGGTGCATCGTTGGCGGGGCCACGCGGGTGGCCAGCTGGTCTAACCATCCTGCTAAATATTTAATAGGGGTAGTTTAGCTTAAAGCAATTGCAAAGGCATCACACGCATTCATGAAGTAATCAAGCATGACGAAAGGGAAATGCGATAGATACTTCATAGTAGTAGAGTTCGACATACAGACCCATACATAAGTTCGATTACAGCCCATCAATTACAAATTTGAAATTTGGCGATAACCTGGACGCATTAGACGATAACCTCCACTCACTAGGCGGCACGTAGGCATGTGGTGGAAGAGTACCACAACAAGACATAGCGATAAGGCTACATCAATGTCGGAGAGGACGAACAAATCCTGGTAGCTGGCGGTGATAGAAGGTAGGAACACGACCCCGCGTTCCGTGGTGACTCTCGTGAGGGTACGGCATCCAGTCGTGGAGCAGAGGTCCAAGTGCAGGGATACTACCCCCAACATCAGTCCACTCAAGACCTGATGGTAGCTCTGTCCTGCTCGACTCTCAGATGTGCGCAGGGGGAACCCTCAGGAGGTGTGCTGTGTGCAACTGTGTCAACGCGTTGTAAAGACGAGCACGCATAGCGTACAACTCCACAGTCAGAGCTCGAAAAGCACGATCCAGTGCCTCAGAATACTGCACCAGAACCCGCACGTCATAGCAACACGTCATGTAGGCGGCGCAGACAGCTACGTAGGATCAGTCGTTGCGCTCCCTAACGCTAGCAGTGTAGGCAGTGAGATCAGACCCAGTATCATCCCCAACACAAACATACGAGATGTATCTGAAAGCACTCTCCTCGAGATGAGGGTACGCTCCACGGAGACGGGTGATAGCGATGTAGGCCGCATCATGGATGGCCATATCGATCGACAATCCAATACCATAGAAGACGTGGCGCTCGAGGGTGGAGTTGCCCATCTGGTCGAAGATGCGAACCTCAGCCTGGTACTGGTACTAGTTGTACTCGCGAAGTCCTCGTACACAGTTTACTCGGGGTACCAGCGATATCCTAGCCTGGTGAGGAGGTCGACCAAAATGGGCGGGAACCCAGTCGTCTTAGTGGCCTGTGTGACGCGCACGTGTCGTCTTGCGGGACGCATCTGAAAAGAAGATTGACGGATGTCAAATGACAGTGTGTGTAATATATATCCAGAAGAACAGAGTAGATAGTCCAGCGCTCCGGGTCGATGTGATTACGAGAACCTAATGTTAGAGTTAGAAAAATCTTTAACCCGAAAGAGAAGAGAGAGTAGAGCCCAGAGTATAGGAAAGGAGTAAACGATACTAATACCACTCAACTGAGATGTGGGCCCGTAAGCCACATCATCAGTGTTAGTAAAGTTTTTCAAACACTAGACTCAACTTCGGCCAACGAGTTGGAAAGGGGGCTACCAATAGGCAGTCGGCTCTGATGCCAACTTGTGACGCCCTCGATTTAATCGTACGCTAATCATACACGCAAATGCGTACGATCAAGCTCAAGGACTCACGGTAAGATATCACAACACAACTCTAGACACAAATAAAACAATACAAGCATCATATTACAAACCAGGGGCCTCGAGGGCTAGAATACGGAAGCTCCATAAACACACGAGTCAGCGGAAGCAACAATATCTGAGTACATACATAAAACATGGGGTGCCTTAGAGAAGGCTAGCACAAAATATACAACGATCGATCGAGGCGAGGCCTCCTGCCTGGGAACCTCCTAACTACTCCTGGTCTTCAGCGGCTTCCACGTAGTAGTAGGTACCGTCGGGGTAGCAGTCGTCGTCGGTGGGATACTCCATCTCCCGGTCTCCATCATCTGGTCGCAACAACGGATCATGGTGGCAAAGGGGGAGCAAAGCAACGATGAGTACTCATCTAAAGTACTCGCTAGACTTATATCAGAACTATGTTAAGTATGCATTAGTATCAAAGAAAAGGTGGGGGGTTATATGTGGACTGACTGCAGCAATGTGAGAATAGAGAGGAGGCCTAGTCCTATCGAAGACTAGCATCTTCAAGGGTCTTGCAGTAATATACGGGAGTAAAGCAAGGTAACACAATTAATAGTCTTATTGTTACAGCAATATTAAAGTGAGGTCACGCCCAGAGATCCTCCCTCGACTCCCTACGAGAAAGTAATCCAGGGGAAAATAATTCCAGGTAAGTAACAGTTGTAGTTGTATAAGATGAGGGCACAACTCCAAGTCGTCCTGTAACCGTGGACATGGCTATTCGAATAGACAAGTTCTTCCCTGCAGGTGTGCACAACATATTCCCCGACGCGCTCGATAACACTCTAGCCGGAGACACTTTTGTGGGTCACGCCCGGCCTCGGAATATCGACACATCATAGCCCCACCTAAGCTCAACAGAGAAGCCAGCCCGCCTGTCTAACTCCTAAGCACAAAGAGTTTGTGGGCCCACTTGCCCTCCGTGCTCCTGTATGATGCGTGGGCGGCTAATGTTAGTCCTAGCACCCCTTAATACAAGAGTCATGCATCTCGGGACCACTCAGGCACGCGTCGCTCCATCGCTGACGTCTATAGAGCTTTAGCTGATACCACGATGTCGAGTACCCATAATTCTTCCCACACAGACGGTTAGTGCGTAATAAGGCCTTCCGACCAACCCAGATCAAATACCCAAATCCATTATCATTCTAATTAAGTCATCGACACAAACACGCGGGAATCCACCCGCCTAACATCTATTCATCAAAGATCCCAGTAACTTGGTCAAGTAACTGTGTGGTTGTAACATCTGGGGGATCCGAGGCATCACCCTCGTTGGATCCCGAACGATGTAACCGTCAAGGTGTACCTAGAGGAGTCACCCTCGAGGGTCCCACACTTGAGGGGTTGCACGACAGAGGCATCGTCGGGAATGGTGAAATTGGAATCACCCTCGATAACCACGATCGACTAGCTGTACTACAGAGAAATCATGAGGAGTAGTTCGCGAGGTGTCATCCTCGGTACCCGATAGTATCTCTGTAGCGTCGCACAACTAGGGGGGTGTAAGTGTTGTGCCGGGTCTGGCTCGTCGATCAGGGATCGAGACGTGAAAACAAAGCGGGGCAACTCGACTAAGGGGTCAAAGGGGAGGATTGTTCCACCTATACTAAACAGTTTAAAGTGCGGTACTGAAAGTAGCAGTTCATCAAAATTAGGCTATGCATCAGATATAGGAGCTAACTACAACAGTAGTAAAATTCTAATGCAAGCATGAGTAAGAAAGAATAGGCGATATAGGGATGATCAAGGGGGTTTGTTTGCCTTGTTTCTCTGCGGCAAAAGGCTGGTCGTCAGGAGGGTAGGTGTATGCGGCAGCAGCGTCAGTCTCGGGGTCTACCGGTAAGAAGAGGTGGGGAGAAACAATAAATAACAGCAACAGGTGCAACACTAAGCATGACATGGCAATATGCAGGCTAGGCATGAGCTAACACAGTAACATCCGTCATAGACGGGTCGGGAAAATATCAGATGATATTTCCCGGGTCTTTGGCTACTACCGGTCATACTGAAAACGATGGAAAAGTTCCATGTTTGCTATGCTAGGGACGCGTGACAGATGAATGGACCGTGTATCCGGGTTCGTCTCGTTCTGCTGATCAACTTTCATGTTGAAAATATTTTTTGTGACTTACGGTTTATTTTATATTAATTTTTAAAGTTTTACTAATTTGTAGGAATTAAAAACAGATTTAATTAATTATTAAATACTATTATGACATCAGCATGATGTCATGCTGACATCAGCAGTCGACTGGTCAACTGACTAGTGGGTCCTACGTGTCATCGACACAATTTATTAATTAATGTTAAATATTAATTAATCAGATTAACTTAGTGGGGGACCCACGTGTCATATTCTGATAGGATAATTATTTATCTATATTAACATATTACTAATTTATCTATTTAACTAATTAAATAATTAATTAAACAATATATCTAATTAATTTTTATTTTATTAATAAACACACACACACACACACACACACACACATATATATATATATAGATTTATTTTTTTATTTTCATGTTTTTCGGGGGGATCCCACCTGTCATTTGGTGGGAGTGGTGGGGCCCTACTGTCATTGGGACAGCGAGCCCACACATAGACATACATTCCGTACATATACTTTATGTTTATTTTTTTACATACATGCATACATACATAATACATACATACATACGTACATAATACATACATAATACATACATCCATTTCTATTTCCTTTTTCCTATTCCAACTCTTTGCTATCTCTCTCCAACTCACTGACATCTCTCTCAGCAGAGAGAGAGAGGAGGCAACCTCCACCTCCTCATACAGGAGATCAACGGCGCCGGGACGTCGGAACGGAACCGGAACGGGGGAAAGGAGGAGAGGGTGGCCGGGGCCCGGAGGTCACCAGCGTTGCCGGGGATCGAGGCGGCGAGGCTCGATGGAGCCAGTGGGGAAGAGGTGAGGAGGCCGGTGCGGTCGATGAGGTGGCGACGCGGTTGGTGGAGACGCACGATGGAGGCGAGGCGCGGCGGATCCGACGGGGGGCTTCGGCCGATGTGGATCCGGCATGGGGCCGGTGCGGTTCGGTGTTGGAGAAGGTGACGACGGGGAAGTGAGGGGTTGAGGACCCCTGGCGCGGTGGCGAGGCTCTTCCCCTATTCAGATCGGGGGCAGAGACGGGCTGACGCTAGGGAGGGCGACGAGGGGGGGGGGGTCTTTGGCGCGGGGCCGGTGCGGGATGACGGGGCGCAACGGCGGTGAGGGGAGGCGCACGCTTGTGTGGGGAGAGGAGCAGGGCGGCGGTGCGAGATGGCGCAGGAGGGAGGGGCGGCGATGCTCGGGGAGTGGGCGATGGGCCCTCGATCTAGGGAGGATCAAGGGATGGGGATAGCGACGTGGGGTAGTGAGGTGGGGGCCGAGCGGGAGAAAGGAGCGACGGGCGAGGGAGGCGCGTGGGATCTGAGAAAGGTGGGAGTGGCGGTTGGTGGGGAGCGAGGGGGTTTCCCTCGGTCCCTGGCGGCGACAGGTGCGAATGGGGAGGGGAGCTGGCGCTAGGGTTCTAGGGGGCCCTTTATACCCCTTGGGTGGAGTGGGCTGGGGGGAGGGTGGCCGGCTGGGCCACTTTGGCCCAGTTGGGCGAGGCCTTTTGCTTTTTTTATTTGTTTGCTTTTTTTGTTTTTTCTTTTACTTTCTGTTATTATTATTTTTATATAGTTTGTGTTTTAAATATATAGATGTTTTAAATAATTTTAAAAAAAATGCCCGATTCACTTTTATAATTTATTAGGAAATTTTTATAACTCCTCCGACATTGTTATTTTCGCATTCAAAAACTTTCGTCGTTTGACTTTATCTTTAAATTTCGAATTTGACTCGGTTTTGAACTAACGCGAGAACGATGATAGAAATCACGATGATGCGGCATCATTAGCGTGGGATCACTGTAGCTCAATTACATACAATTCCGTAGCAAAAGTCGAGGATGTCACAGCAACGCTTGCTCGGTCGTGGGGCTCGTGCGCGAGGGGATGAAGGGGAGTGGGGGTTGGGGGATTGGTGGGGGGAGGGATCCCCTCGTGTGGATGAGAAGGCTGGCGGCGTAGGGGGAAACGCGGGCTGAGGGGGTGAGGCTAGGGTTTGGGGGGTTTTATACCCCTAGGTAGAGTGGGCTGGGTGGCCGACCGGTGTGGCTGGGCTGTTTGGGGCCGGCCCAGCGTTTTTTCCTTTTCCTTTTTTGTTCTTTTCATAATTAAACAGCATCCGTTTTAAAATAATTTGGGGCACTAAAATAATTCCAAAAATGTCGGTTTCAATTTTATAAAATCTTAGGGAATATTTGCAACCCATCCAACATTTTTTACTTCGAGTTTCGTAGAACTTATAAAATCCATATTTCGGACGAATTAAATTTGCAACGGAATTGAACGGGGTTTGAACCAACGCCGGTTTAACAACAGTAATCATGGTGACGTGGCAACATTAGAGTGGGATCACTGTAGCTTAATTACATACATTACTGTAGCAAAAGCTGAGGATGTCACAACTCTCCCGTACTAACAATAATTCTTGTCCCTAGAATTAAGAGGTAGAAGGAAAGAGCTCGGGGTATTCATCACGAAGATGATCCCCGCGTTCCCAAGTGGCTTCATCTTCAGAATGATTTGACTACTACACTTTAAGGAACTTGGTGACTTTGCGACAAGTCTGACGTTCAGGCTGATCGAGAATCCAGACCGAATGCTCTTTATAAGAGAGGTCTTGTTGCAGCTCAAGCATATCATGATGCACTGCTCGAATAGGATCTTTGAAGCAGCGATGGAGTTGAGACACATGGAAGACATCGTGAACCTAAGAAAGGTTCGCCGGCAGTTCTAATTGATAAGCCACTTTTCCACGCCTTTCGAGAACGGTGAAAGGTCCAATATAGTGAGGAGCTAACTTCCCCTTGATCCCAAAATGGTGTGCGCCTCTTATTGGTGTGACACGAAGATAAGCCTTTTCGCCAGGTTGATAGACCATACCTTGATGATGACGGTCATACTGACTCTTTTGACGAGACTGAGCAACCTTCAAATTCTCATGAATGATGCAGACTTGATCTTCAGCATGTTGGATAATATCCGGACCGAAGAGTGAACGTTGCCCAGTTTCTGATCAATTTAGAGGAGTTCGACAGCTTCGTCCATACAATATTTCGAAAGGGGCCATCTTCAGACTAGCTTGATAGCTATTGTTGTAGGAGAACTCGGCATACGAGAGAGATTCCTCCCATTTCTTACCGAAAGAAATGACACAAGCTCGAAGCATGTCCTCGAGAATTTGGTTGACTCGTTCAACTTGTCCCTGGGATTGAGGATGAAATGCAGTACTGAAGGACAGATGAGTCCCCATAACTTTCTGAAAACTCTCCTAGAACTTTGAAGTGAACAAGCTGCCACGGTCCGAGCTGATTACTAACGGAATACCGTGAAGTGAAACAATTCTTGACATATAAAGATCTGCCTGCTGACTAGCATTAATTGTTTCTTCGGCAGCTAGAAAATGTGCAACTTTGGACAGTCGGTCAATGACGACAAGAATAGCGTCATTACCTTTCTGAGATTTGGGAAAACTAGTGACAAAGTCAATTTCGACATGGTCCCATTTCCACTCAGGAATAGAGATAGGTTGCAAAGTTCCAGCAAGCTTTTGATGTTCTGCTCTGATTCGACGACAAATATCACATTCCGCCACATATCATGCAATGTCTTGCTTCATGTTGGGCCACCAAAATCTTTGACGGATGTCTTGGTACATCTTAGTAGTGTCCGGGTGTATAGACAGTGGGGTATCATGAGCTTCTTTCATCACCACTCCGGACATTCGGTGATTTTCCATTTTTGTTGGTATGAATAAGCGACCCTTGAAGTACAAGGCGCCATCATCAGCAACAGTGAAACAAGAGGGGTTTCCCTTCACAAGATAGTTTTGAATCCTTTCGACATCATCGTCAAAGCCTTGCATACCTTTGATGCGGAATACGAGATCTGGTTCAACAACCAGGTTACTGAGGGAACCCTGATTAACAACATGGAGGTTCATCTTTTGATACTCTTCAGGAGGGGGAACAAGGTAACCCTAAGGAACAATATGGAGGTTTAGCTTATGGAATTCCTCTCCCAGACGATCGTGAACCTTATGAACCTGGAGGTGGTTGCAGTATGACTTGAGACTCAAGGCATCAACCATTATGTTAGCCTTGACGGGGGTATATGATATACCACAGTCGAAATCTGCTATACGCTACATCCATCTCTGTTAAAGGAGGTTCAGATCTGGTCGAGTGAACAGATACTTCAGACTTTGATGGTCGGTGTAGATTTCACATCGATTACCGATAAGGTATTGTCGCCATTCTTTCACTGCAGCAAGTTCAAGATCATGAACTGTATAGTTCTCTTCATGAGCACGAAACTGACGTGAGGCATAAGTAATCACTTTGCTATCCTGCATCAGGATACAACCTATTCCTTGATGAGAAGCATCACAATATATGACGAAATCCCTTTTCGTATCCGGAGGAGCAAGTACCGGGGCAGATGTCAGTTTGTCCTTGAGTGCTTGGAAACTTTCCTGGCATTTATCAGTCTAGTCATACTTAACACCTTTGTGAAGCAGATTGGTTAAGGGCTTGGCAATCTTGGAGAAGTTCTCGACAAATCGACGACAATAGCTGGCGAGTCCGAGAAAATTTCTAACTTGCTTGACATTCTTCGGGGGAGTCCAGTCAAGAATAGCTTGAATTCGTTCGGGGATGACTGCAATACCATCCTTGGAAATCACATGACTAAGGTACGTCACTTCGTCCAGCTAGAATTCACATTTGGAATACTTCGCATAGAGTTTATGCTCCTGAAGCTTATCCAATACAAGAGGAAGATGTTCGACATATTCGTCTTTATTCTTCAAAAATACCAGAATATCATCCAGATATACCATGATGAATTTGTCGAGGTAGTCCATGAATATATAATTCTTCAATCGAGAGAAGGTTGCCGGGGCATTGGTTAAGCCGAAGGACATGATGGTGTACTAGTATGATCCATAACGAGTAACAAAGGTGGTCTTTGGGATATACTCTTTGCGAGCACGGATTTGGTGGTATCCCAACCTCAAGTCGAGCTTAGAGAAGACTGAGGAACCAACAAGTTGATCATACAAATCATTTATCCGAGGAAGAGGATATTTGTTTTGAATAGTGGCCTGATTGATAGGACGATAGTCTTGAACCAAACGATTTGTCCCATCCTTCGTCTTAACAAAGAGAGAAGGTGCTCCCCAAGCATAGGAACTCGGACGAATGAAACCCAGATGAAGAGAATTGTCATTTTCTTGCTTAAGTTCAAGAAGTTCATGTGGTGGCGTTTTATAAGGACATTTGGCGATAGGAGTGGTACCGGGTACCAAGTCAATGACAAACTCGACAGCTCGAGCAGGGGGAATCCCTGAAAGTTCTTCTGGAAAGACATCTTGGAGTTCCCGGACAACTGGAATGTTTTTGATCTCTTCAAGAGGTGACACATTTAATGAATTCAAGGCGTATAGCCATGCCTCAGCATCTCGGACGAGATGAGCATGGTAGCTTATTAACTCATCTGAAGGGTGTAGGAGGTGGACGGTCTTGGTTGCAAAAACGATTGAAGCCGTATGGGCTTTCAACCAGTCCATTCCCAGTATAAGGTCAATGTTGGACGACTTTAGTAAGATGGGGTTGGAAAGGAATTATAATCCTTCAATTTCAACCAGAACATGGGGGCAAATCATAGATGTTCGACATTCGCCCCCGGGGGTGTTTACCACTATCGGGATGTTCATCTCTTCGCTCCTAATGTCATGCATGTACGCAAAATTTTGTGACATAAAGGAACGCGATGCTCCTGTATTAAACAATAGAGAAGCAGGTACTGAGTTAATGAGAAGTGTACCCATCACGGTTGCAGGCTGGTCTTGATCTTGACCCATGTCACAGTTCTTGTCCTAACCACGAACATAAGCATGCTTGGCATTGTTGTTGCGGTTCTGGTTGTTGCCACTGTGAGTTGAAGGAAGTGCGAGTTGATTCGGATTCTACGTGCAGTCTCTAGCACGGTGACCTGGACGACCACACTTGAAGCACAGCCCGTCCTCAGGACGGGAAGGAGGAACTCGAGGCAGTGGAGGTGGAAGCCTCGACAGCCTAGGTGGTGGAGGAGGTAGACAAGGTGCAGCATAGGATGGCCTAGGAGTAGGAGCAGGTGCATGGTTCATGTTGTTGGGAATCCAGATCTTCCGCTTCTGTGCACATGAGCCCGAAGATGAGCCCATGTAACGGTTGCGCTTGCAGCTATCCTTGTATTCCTGCAGACCAGTCTCAACCTGAATAACCTTATTCACGAGGGTGGCGAAATCAGCATAGTCATGAACAAGGAGTGCCATCTTTTTATCAGGGTGGTGGCCCTCACGAAATTTCTCCTATCTGCGTGCATTAGTTGCAACGTCTTCTTCGGCATAGCTGGACAAGTCCAGAAATTTCTGCTGATAGTCATCCACAGTCTTGTTGCCCTGGGCAGGGTTGCGAAACTCATGCTTCTTCCAGTCCATGATTCCCTGAGGAATGTAGCGAGCACGGAAGGCAGCCTTGAACTCCGTCCACGTGATGACAATTCCAACGGGTTAAGAGCACGTGTGACTGTCCCAGCATTGAGCAACGGGACCCTTCAGGAAGTGGGCGGCAAAGTTGACACATCTCGCCAAGGGCACATTGGCAGACTCCAGCTCATAAGCAATGTCATGGAACCAGTCATCACCATCAAGATGCTGAGTTGAGCTCCAGTAGATCACAGGATTGAGGTGGCAGAAGTCTTGCATTGTCACGCCTTGCTGCTAGTCCGTGTTCGGCCTTTGTAACTGATCTATGAGCCCTTGCATAAACCGGCGGTTCAGTTCAAACGGTTGGATCATCACCGCCATATATTCAGGAGGCGGGGGTGGTGCATCATTGGCGGTGCCACGCGGGCGACCAGCTGGTCTAACCATCCTGCTAAATATTTAACAGATGTAGTTTTGGATACGGTAATGGCAAAGGCATTGTAGGCATTCGTGAAGTAATCAAGCATGACGAAATGGAAATGCGATAAATACTTCATAGTTGTTGAGTTCGACATACATACCCATACATAAGTTTGATTACAAACCATCGATTACAAATTCAAAATTTGGCGATAACCTGGACGCATTAGACGATAACCTGGACGCACTAGGCGGCACACAGGCTCGTGGTGGAAGAGTACCACAACGAGACATAACGGTAAGGCTACATCAATGTCGGAGAAAACGATCAAATCGAGGTAGTTGGCGGTGATAGAAGCTAGGAACAGGACCCTGCGTTCCGTGGTGACTCATGTGCGGGTACCGCATCCATCGGGGAGCAAAGGTCCAAGTGCATGTGTACTACCTCCAACATTAGTCCACTCAAGACCTGGTGGTAGCTCTGTCCTGCTCGGCTCGAGGATGTGCGCAGGGTCGACCCTCGGGTGGACTGTTGGCTGCAGCTGTGTCAACGCGTCGTAATGACGGGCACGCGTAGCGTACAACTCCACAGTCATAGCTTGAAAAGCGCGATCTAGTGCCTCAGTGTACTGCACCAGAACCTGTGTGTCGTAGCGACGCCTCACATAGGGGGCGCAGACAGCGACATAGGACCGGTTGTTGCACTCCTGAACATGAGCAGTGTAGGCAGTGAGATCAGACCCGGTCTCATCCTCAACAGGAACATACGGGATGTATCTGAAAGTAGTCCCCTCCAGGTGAGGGTATGCTCCACGGAGATGGGTGATAGCGATATAGGCCGCATCATGGACGACCATCTTGATTGACAATCCAATACCGCACAAGGTGTGGCGCAGGCGGGTGGAGTTGCCCATCTGATCAAAGATGTGAAACTCAGCCTAGTACTGGTACTGGTTGAACTCGCGGAAGTCCTTGTACACAGTGTACTCGGGGTACCAGCGATATCCCAGCCTGGTCAAGAAGTCGACCAAAAATGGCCGGGAACCCAGTCATCTCAGTGGCCAGTGGCAGGCGCACATGCTGCCTTGCGGGACGCATCTGAAAAGGAAGATTTAAGGATGTCAAATGACAGTGTGTGTAACATACTATCAGAAGAACAATCGTAGATAGTCCAACCCTCTGGGTTGATGTGATTACGAGAACCAAATGTTAGAGTTAGTAAATTCTTTAAACCGAAAGCGAAGAGAGAGTAGAACCCAGAGTATAGAAAAGGAGTAAAAGATACAAATACCACCCGATTGAGATGTGGGCCTGTAAGCCACAACATTAAAGTTAGTAAGTTTTTCAAACAATAGACTCAACTTCGGCCAAGTAGTTGGAAAGGGGGCTACCTACAGGCAGTCGGCTCTGATACCAACTTGTGAGGCCCTCGATTTGATCGTGCGCTAATCATACACGCAAATGCATACAACCAAGCTTAAGGACTCACGGGAAGATATCAGAACAGAATTCTAGACACAAATAAAACGTACAAGCTTCATATTACAAGCCAGGGGCCTCGAGGGCTAGAATACAAAAGCTCGATAAACACACAAGTCAGCGGAAGCAACAAATATCTGAGTACACACATTAAACATGGGGTGCCTTAGAGAAGGCTAGCACAAAAGATACAATGATCGATCGAGGCGATGCCTCCTGCCTGGGAGCCTCCTAACTACTCCTGGTCTTGAGCGGCCTCCACATAGTAGTAGGCCCTGTCGGGGTAGCAGTCGTCATCGGCGGTATACTCCAACTCCTGGGCTCCATCATCTGCTCGCATCAACGGATCAAGGGGACAAAGGGGGAGCAAAGCAACGGTGAGTACTCATCCAAAGTACTCGCAAGCATGACTTCAGAACTATGCTAAGTATGCATCAGTATCAATGGAAGGGGTTTATATGTGGACTAACTGTAGCAATGCGAGAATAGAGAGAGAAGGCCTATTCCTCTCGAAGACTAGCATCTTCAGGGGTCTTGCAACAATAGACGAGAGTAGAACAGGTAACACAATTGATAGTCATATTGTTGCAGCAATATTAATATGAGGTCACGCCCAGAGATTCTCCCTCGACTCCATGCGAGGAAGCAATCCCGGGGCAAGATTCCAGTTAAGTAATAGTTGTAGTTGTACAAGATCGGGGCACAACTCCATATCGTCCTGTAACCGTGGACACGACTATTCGAATAGATAAGTTCTTACTTGCAGGGGTGCACAACATATTCCCCGTCACACTCGATAAAACTCTGTCCGGACACACTTTTCTGGGTCATGCTCAGCCTCAGAATATCAACACGTCGCATCCCACCTAGATTCGACAGAGAGGCCAGCTTGCCGATCTAAATCCTATGCGTGCACGGGTCATGGGCCCATCACCCTTTGCACTCCTGCATGATGCATGGGCGGCCGAGGTTAGTCCTAGCACCCCTTATTACAAGCGCGATGCATATCCCTACCACTCGGGCGCGCGCTGCTCTATTGGTGACGTCTCAAAAGGTTTAGTTGATTCCACGATGTCGAGTACCCATAATTCTTCCCACGTAGATGGTTAGTGCGTAATAAGGCCTTCGACTAACCCACATCAAATACCCAAATCCATTAACATTTTAATTAACTAAACGACACATCCACGCGGGAATCCACCCGCCTAACATCTATTCATCAAAGTTCCAAGTAATAAGGTCGAGTAACTGTGTGGTTGTATCATCAGGGGGGTCCGAGGTATCACCCTCGTTGGATCCCGAACGATGTAATCATCAAGGTGGACTTAGAGGAATCACCCTCGTGGGTCTCACACTTGAGGGGTTGCATGGCAGATTCATCGTCGGGAGTGGTGAAGGAGGAATCACCCTCGATAACCACGACCGACTAGTTGTACTATAGAGATATCATCCCGAGTACTTCGCGAGGTGTCACCCTCGATACCCAATAGTAGCTCTGCAGCGCCGCACAACTAAGGGAGGGGGGGTGTAAGTGCTGTGTCGGGTCTTGACTTGTCGATTAGGGATCGAGACTCGACAATAAAGCGGGGCAACTATACTAAGTGGTCAGAGGGGATGACTGCTCCACCTATACTAAGCAGTTTAAAGGTGCAGTACCGAAAGTAGCAGTTCATCAAAAACATGCTATGCATTAGATATAGGAACTAACTACACAGTAGCAAAATTCTAATGCAAGCATGAGGGAGAAAGAAAATGGCAATACAGGAATGATCAAGGGTGGTTTGCTTGCCTTGTTGCTATGCGACAAAGGGCTGGTCGTCAGGAGGGTAGTCGTATCCGACAGCAGCGCCAGTCTCGGGGTCTACCGGTAAGAAGAGGGGGGAAGAAACAATAGATATAACACCGATGCAAACACTAAGCATGACATGGCAGTATGCAGGTCTAGGCATGAGCTAACGCAGTGCTATCCTTCATAGACGGGTCGGGAAAATATCGGATGATATTTTGTGGGTCTCTAGCTACTACATGTCACATGAAAACGGTGGAAAAGTTCCACGTTTGGTGTGCTAGGCCGCGAGACAGACAAACGGATAGCGTACCGGGGTTTGTCTAGTTCTGCAGATCAACTTTCATGTTCAAAATATTTTTATGTGACATACAATTTTTTTTTAAAGTTTTATTCAATAATTAGAAATTAAAACAGATTTAATTTAATTCAAAAATAGAGTTATGACATCAACATGATGCCATGCTGACATCAGCAGTCAACAGTTTTGTTGACTGGTCAAACTGACTAGTGGGTTCCATACGTCATGGACACACTTATTATTAGGGTTTACTAAATGTTAATCTGATTAAATAAGGGGATGGGACCCACTTGTCATACTCAGTTTAGGCTAATATATCTATCTTCATTAATCTATTTACTCTTAATCATATTAATAATACCTAACTACCTAATTAATTAATTTACTATTTAATTTATTAATTAACTTAACTAATTATTTACCGTATATTTATTTATTTATGTATTTATTTTTTAAACATATTTTTTATATTATCATTTTAGAGGGGGGGGTCGTGGGCCCCCTCTGTCAGTCTGAGGGAAGGGCAAAAATGTCCCAGAACACTAAACACACACGGGGCTTAATCCCGTGGTTACAAGAGAGGCCCGAGAGGGGATCGGCTAGGGCAGAGGCGATCAACGGCGTGGGAGGCGCGGTTGCGCACGCCGGCATGGCTGAACGGGGCGGCGTGCGCGATGCGGGCAACCGCGGGGCGTTGCAGCATGAGACACGGGCCGCAACGGGGTTCGGGGCAGGCGCGACGTGGTGGGGGCTAGGCGCGACTGTAGGGGGTGGGCTCGCCGGAGCACGGGGTGGCGCGACGTACGGGGCGGCACTAGCGACGTGGTGGCCGCCGGAGGAGGGGAAATGGTGAGGAGGGGAGAGGAGGAGCCCGAACGAGGGCTCACCGGCGGTGTAGGGTGGCTGGTTTGGCAAGGTTCGATGGGGCCGTTGAGGAGGAGGCGGGGACGACGGATCCGGTGCGGCGGTGGGGGTTCCTGTGATGGAGGTGGCCGGAACGGGAAAGAGGAGGGCCGGAGGAGTAGGGGCTCGGCCTCCCGGAGGAGGTGGTCGGAGGGCTGCCCAGCGGCGGGGTGGCGCTGGGTGAGGCGGAGGAGGGCTCGGCCTGAGGAGGCGGAGGAAGGCGACCAGTTGGCTCGAGTGGCTGGGGCGATGGGGAGAGGCGAGGGCGCTCGGGTGGCTGGGTGAGCGTGGGAGAGTGGGGGATGAGGGGTTCGAGCGAGGGGTAGCGCTCACTCAGTCATGGGGCTGGCGCGCAAGGGGATCGAGGGGACTAGGGGTTGGTGGATTGTTGGGGGGAGGGATCCCCTCGTAGGGATGAGAAGGCTGGTGGCGCAGGGGGAAATGCGGGCTGAGGGGGTGAGGCTAGGGTTTGGGGGGTTTTATACCTCCCACGTAGAGTGGGCTGGGTGGTCGGCCGGTGTGGCTGGGCTGGCTGGGTCGGCCTAGTAGGGTTTTTTTGCTTTTCCTTTTTTTTATTTTCATAATTAATCAACGTTAGTTTTAAAATAATTTGGGGCACTAAAATAATTCCAAATATGCCAGTTTCATTTTTACAAAATCTTAGGGAATATTTAAAACCCGTCCAACATTTTTATTTTCAGTTTCGCAGAACTTTTAAAATCCACCTTTCGGACGAATTTAATTTGCAACGGAATTGAATGGGGTTTGAACCAACGCCGGTTTAACAACAGTAATCATGGTGACGTGGCAACATTAGCATGGGATCACTTTAGCTTTATTACATACATTACTGTAGCAAGTTGAGGATGTCACATAAGTGCTCGAGTTACACGCCCTTTGGAACAATCTTCCGAGTGGACCCGATATTTGCGAAGTCATCGGCCGGTTGGTTCTTGGCTGAGGGCACATGGTGTAGTTCGAACCCTTCGAAGTTTTCCTCTAGCTTTCGGATCATGTTGCAGTAGACTATCATTGCTGGGCTTTGGATGTCCCATTCCTTCATTGCTTGGTTGACAACGAGATCCGAGTCGCCATAAACCATCAGTTGGCGGATGCCGAGTAACATGGCCATGCGGAGCCCGTACAGGAGGGCCTCGTACTCGGCCTCGTTGTTGGATGAATCGAAGTGGATCTGGAGGACGTAGCTCAATCGGTATTGTAACGCCCAAGATGCGATTCTATCCTTATTTTGGCGCGAGGGCCTCGACAGGGACAGAAACACATCTCGTCGTTTCGCAAGAATGGATATCGTTACAAGTACATGTATTGAAAAGATGAGTATAACGAGTTGGCTTACACTCGCCACAAGCTACATCAGAGTCACATCAGTAGAATACATACAATCATCAAGAGGAAGAGCAGGGTCCGACTATGGACGTAAACAAATGATAAAAGAACGACGTCCATCCTTGCTATCCCAGGCTGCCAGCCTGGAACCCATCCTAGATCAACAAAGAAGAAACTCCAAATGAACAATCATCGTGCTCACGCCTTAATATCCTTTACCTGTACCTGCAAGTGGTGTTGTAGTAATCTATGAGCCACAGGGGACTCATCAATCTCATTTCCAAAGGTATGAAGACTAGCAAAGCTTAGTGGGTGAGGTATGGTTAAGTGGTGAGGCTGCAGCAAGCGACTAAGCATTTATTTAGTGGCTAGATTACGAGTACAAGAATAAAGAGGGGGACGATCTAAGCATAGCAGACGTGAACTAGTGATGATCAAATGAATGATCCTGAACATCTACTTACGTCAGACATAACCCCACCATGTCCTCGATCGGAGAAGGAGCTCACGAAAGAGACACACACGGTTACACACTCAGTTGGCATATTTTAATTAAGCTTACTTCAAGTTTCTAGAAACGGATGTTAAACAAGGTTTCCATGTTGCCACATAACCCGGGCACAACTTTACAAAAGATTAAACCCTGCAGGGGTGGTCCAACTAGTCCATCACAAACTACCACACGCTTCAACGGAATGACCTCGATCAGGGAAACCCGTGATCTCCTTGGATTCTATTTGAAAACCTCAACCTCGAGATAACCCAAAGCATCCTCGGAATCCCTCTCACGAGACGCTTGAGAAAGGTAAAACAAGTCTAGCAAGGCCGCCCGGCGTGTCTTTGACGCCCTCGATTTAATCGTACGCTAATCATACACGCAAATGCGTATGATCAAACTCAAGTACTCACGGGAAGATATCGCAACACAACTTTAGACACAAATAAAACAATACAAGCTTCATATTATAAGCCAGGGGCCTCGAGGGCTAGAATACAGAAGATCGATAACGCACGAGTTAGCGGATGCAACAATATCTGAGTACAGACATAAACACGGAGTGCCTTAGAGAAGGCTAGCACAAAATAAGCACGATCGAACGATGCGAGGCCTCCTGCCTGGGAACCTCCTAAACTACTCCTGGTCTTCAGCGGCCTCCACGAAGAAGTCACCATCGGGGTGACAGGAGTCGGCAGGTAACTCCATCTCCTGGGCTCCATCATCTGGTCGCAGCAATGCAACGGTGAGTACTCAACCAAAGTGCTCGCAAGACTTATAACAGAACTATCCTAAGTATGCAACAATATCAAAGAAAGGGCGGTTTATATGTGGACTCACTGCAGTAATGCGAGAATAGAGAGAGAAGGCCTAGTCCTATCGAAGACTAGCATCTTCAGGGTCTTGCAGCAATAGACGAGAGTAGTACAGGTAACACAATTAATAGGGATACTGTTGCAGCAATATTAGTATGAGGTCACGCCCAGAGATCCTTCCTCGACTCCCTGCGAGGAAGCAATCCCGGGGCAACTAATTCCAGTTAAGTAACAATTGTAGTTGTATAATATTAGGGCACATCTCCAAGTCGTCCTGTAACCGTGGACACGGCTATTTGAATAGATAAGTTCTTCCCTGCAGGGGTGCACAACATATTCCCCGACACGCTCGATAACACTCTGGCTGGACACACTTTTCTGGGTCATGCCCGACCTCGGAATATCGACACGTCACAACCCCACCTAAGCTCAGCAAAGAGGCCAGCCCGCCGGTCTAACTCCTAAGCATAGAGGGTTCGTGGGCCCACTTGCCCTCCGCGCTCCTGCACGATGCGTGGGCGGCCGATGCAAGTCCTAGCACCCCTTAATACAAGAGCGATGCATCTCGGGACCACTCGGGCGCGCGCCGCTCCATCGCCGACGTCTCATGAGCTTCCGCTGATACCACGACGTCGACTATCCATAATTCTTCCCACGCAGATGGTTAGTGCGTAATAAGGCCTTCCGACCAACCCAGATAAATACCCAAATCCATTATGATTTTAATTAAGCCATCGACACAAACACGGGGAATCCACCCGCCTAACATCTATTCATCAAAGATCCTAGTAACATGGTCAAGTAACTGTGTGGTAGAAACATCAGGGGGAATCCGAGGTATCACCCTCGTTGGATTCCAAACGATGTATCTGCTGCGGCAACAAACAACAGTGCTAGAGATTGACACGTTGATGGAGGCTGGGCTTGCGTTGGTTTTTTCCCTTGAAGAGGAAAGGGTGGTGCGACACAGGAGCAGTAAGTATTTCCCTTAGTTTGAGAACCAAGGTATCAATCGAGTAGGAGAATCTCGTCAAGTCGAAAGTACCTGCGCAAACACAAACGAGCTTGCACCCAACGCTATAAAGGGGTTGTCAATCCCTTCAAGATTGATTGCAAAGTGAGATCTGAAGGCGGAAAGTGCAACGAAGTAAAACAGTAAGGCTGAAAATATGGTGTGAAGTAGACCCGGGGGCCATAGTGTTCACTAGAGGCTTCTCTCAAAATAACAAATATTATGGTGGGTGAACAAATTACCGTCGATCAATTGATAGAGCCGCGCAAAGTCATGACGATATTTAAGGCAATGATCATACATATAGGCATCACGTCTGAGACAAGTAGACCGATACTTTTTGCATCTACTACTATTACTCTACACATTGACCGCTATCCCGCATGCATCTAGTGTATTGAGTTCATAGCAAACAGAGTAACGCCTTAAGCAACATGACATGATGTAGAGGGATAAACTCAAACCAATGATGAAAACCCCATATTTTTACCCTTGATGGCAACAACATGATGCATGCCTCGCTATCCCTTCTGTCACTGGGTGAGGTCACCGCACGGTATGGACCCAAAACCAAGCACTTCTCCCATTGCAATAATCATAGATCAAGTTGGCCAAACAAAACCCACAACTCGTAGAGAATTACAAGGATATGAAATCATGGATATAAGAGATATCAGAAGAAACTAAAATAAGATTCATAGATAATCTGATCATAAATCCACAATTCATCGGATCTCGACAAACACACCGCAAAAGAAGATTACATCGGATATATCTCCATGAAGATCTTGGAGAACTTTGTATTGAAGATCCAAGAGAGAGAAGAAGCCATCTAGCTACTAGCTATGGACCCGTAGGTCTATGGTGAACTACTCACGCATCATGGGAGAGGTCATGGTTTTGATGAAGAAGCCCTCCGTATCCGAATCCCCCCTCCCGCAGGGCACCAGAACGTGCCCCAGATGGGATCTTGCAGAGACAGAAGCTTGCGGCGGCAAAACGTACTTTCGATGATCTCCTGATTTTTTCTGGAATTTTTGGGAATATATAGGAGAAAGACTGATTTTTTCAGAAAAAATCTTTTTGAAAGTTTCGTTCTGTTTGGACTCCGTTTAAAATCCTCCTCTAAAAAGGGTCAAAAACATGGAAAAAACAGGAACTGGCACTTGGCACTGAGTTAATAAGTTAGTCCCAAAAAAGATAAAAAAGGCATACAAAACATCCAAAGTTTGACAAGATAATAGCATGGAACCATAAAAAATTATAGATACGTTGGAGACGTATCAAGCATCCCCAAGCTTAACTCCTGCTCGTCCTCGAGTAGGGAAGTGATAAAGACTGAATTTTTGATGTGGAATGCTACCTAGCATAGTTGTCCTTTGCAACTTCTTTCGTGTGACATGAATGTTCAGATCCATAAGATTCAAAACAATAGTTTGCTATTGACATGAAAACAATAATACTTCAAGCAAACTAGCAAGGCAATCATGAACTTTCAAAATAACAAGGCCAAGGAAAGTTATCTCTACAAAATAATATAGTCTGGCTATGCTCT
This sequence comes from Hordeum vulgare subsp. vulgare, assembly GCF_904849725.1. Lineage (NCBI taxonomy): Eukaryota > Viridiplantae > Streptophyta > Magnoliopsida > Poales > Poaceae > Hordeum > Hordeum vulgare. The sequence goes on along the minus strand of NC_058523.1, from coordinate 232,854,931 downwards.
ATCATCCTCAGACAACTAATGTAAATCATGCACAAACCTGGTATTGGCCAAGTAATTGTTTTCGCACTCTTACTTTCTCAAACTTTTTATAACTATCATGCAATACATGAGCTATGCTAGGTGGAATAGAGTGTGGTGGTGGTTGTGAGACAAAAAGGAGGAGATGGTCACTTTGACTTGGCGTATCAAAGGGATATGGAGATTCCCATTAATAGATATCAATGTGAATGAGTAGGGATTGCCATACAAAGGATGCACTAGAGCTATAAGTATGTGAAAGCTCAAAAGGAGAACTAGTGGGTGTGCATCCAACTTGCTTGCTCACGAAGACCTAGGGCAATTTTGAGGAAGCCCATCATTGGAATATACAAGCCAAGTTATATAATAAAGATTCCCACTAGTATATGTTGGTGACAAAACGAGAGGCTCTCAATCATGAAGAACATGGTGCTATTATGAAGCACAAGTGTGGAAAAAGATAGTAGCATTGTCCCTTCTCTCTTTTTCTCTTTTTTTTATTTGTTTGGGCACTTGGGCCTCTTTTTTTAATTTTTTTATTTGGGCTCTTTGGCCTATTTTTTTTATTTACTCACATGGGACAATGCTCTAATAATGATGATCATCACACTTTTATTTACTCGCAGCTCAAAGCTTAGAACGATGATGACTCCGACAGTGTACCGGGTTGTGCAATGATCTAGCTTGGCGTATGACGTTGAAGCATCTCGCTAGCTATCTTACGATCATGCTATGTCAATATGAGAGTGACGGCACAAGTTATGAGACGGAACGGTGGGAGTTGCATGGCAATATATCTTGGAATGGCTATGAAAATGCCATAGTAGGTAGGTATGGTGGCTGTTTTGAGGAAGGCGTATGGTGGGTTTGTGTACCGGCGAAAGTTGTGCGGCACTAGAGAGGCTAGCAATGGTGGAAGGTGAAAGTGCATCTATACCATAGACTCACATTAGTAATGAAGAACTCACATACTTGTTGCAAAAGTTTTTATTAGTAATTGAAACAAAGTGCTAAACACATACTCCTAGGGGAAGAGTTGGTAGGTGTTAACCATCGCGCGATACCGACCTCAACACAAAGGATGACAATCAATAGATCAATTATGCTCCGACTTCCTAACATAGCGGTTCACGATACGTGCATGCTATGGGAATCACTAACTTCAACACAAGTATTTCTAGACTAACAACACCCTACTAACATAGCTCTTAATATTACCAAATCCATGTCTCAAAACTAATTGAGAGGAATCAAGACTTCTCTTTCTACTCAATGCACATGAAGATGGAGGTTTTTCTATCCTCTTTGGGTACCTATCCTTTGGTACTACTTTCATAGCACAAGCAAACTACCAAGTCACGCACCGTCGTGCTCTAAAAGATCCAAGTGAAGCACAATGAGCATTCTAGCAAAATCACGATGAGTGCATGTATCTCTCAAAAGGTGTGCAGCAAGGATGATTGTGACACAACAAAAAGAAAAGACTCCTACGATACAAGACTCTCCAAGTAAAACACATATCATGTGGTGAATAAAAATATAGCTCCAAGTAATGTTACCGATGGATTGAAGACGAAAGAGGGGATGCCTTCCCGGGGCATCCCCAAGCTTGGCTTTTTGGTGTCCTTGAATTTGGCTTGGGATGCCTTGGGCATCCCCAATCTTGAGCTCTTTCCACTCCTTATCTCTTTGTCCATGAGAACATCACCCAACACTTGAAAACTTCACAACACAAAACTTAAACAGAAACTCGTGATAACATAGCACAAGAAAACAAACTACCACCTCTTTAGGTACTGTAGAAATCTTGATTTCTATTTATATTGGTGTTAGGCTACTGTATTCTCACTTTTCCATGGCTAGTACCCCCCGATACTATCCATAGTTTCATCAAAACAAGCAACCAAAAATTCTAAAAACTTACCCCAGATGGGATCTTGCGGAGCCAGAAGCTTGTGGCGACGGAAAAGTACTTTCGATGATCTCCTGATGTTTTTCTGGAATTTTTGGGAATATATAGATGAAAGACCTAGGGCAGAGGTGGCCCACGGAGCCCACAAGCCTGGGAGGTACGTGCCCCGCTGGCCGCGGCTAGGGGGCTTGTGGGGTCCCTGGTGGCCCCTGCCCTGATTCTCAGGCTCCCCGATCTTCTTTTGTTTTGAAAAAAAATCTTTTTGGAAGTTTCATTCCGTTTGGACTCCATTTAAAATCGTTCTCTGAAAAGGGTCAAAAACATGGAAAAAACAGGAACTGGCACTTGACACTGAGTTAATAAGTTAGTCCCAAAAAAGATAAAAAAGGCATACAAAACATCCAAAGTTTGACAAGATAATAGCATGGAACCATAAAAAATTATAGATACGTTGGAGACGTATCTGTCAAGGTGGAACTAGAGGAATCACCCTCGAGGGTCCCACACTTGAGGGGTTGCACGACAGAGGCATCATCGGGAATGCTGAAATAGGAATCACCCTCGATAACCATGACCGACTAGCTGTACTACACAGATATCATCAGGAGTACTTCGTGAGGTGTCACCCTCAGTACCCGATATTATCTCTGTAGCGTCGCACAACTAAGGGGGGTGTATGTGTTGTGCCGGGTCTGGCTCATCGATCAGGGATCGAGACTTTAAAACAAAGTGGGGCAACTGGACTATGGGGTTAGAGGGGATGACTGCTCCACCTATACTGAACAGTTTAAAGTGCGGTACCGAAAGTAGCAGTTCATCAAAATCAGGTTATGCATCACATATAGGAGCTAACTACAAAAGTAGAAAAATACTAATGCAAGCATGAGGGAGAAAGAATAGGCGATATAGGAATGATCAAGGGGGTTGTATTGCCTTGTTTCTCTGCAGCAAAAGGCTGGTCAGCAGGGTCGTAGATGTACCTGGCAGTAGCGTTAGTCTCAGGGTCTACCGGTAAGAAGAACGGGGAGAAACAATAAATAATAACAACAAGTTCAACACTAGGCATGACATGGCAATATGCAGGCTAGGCATGAGCTAACGCAGTAACATCCATCATAGACGGGTCGGGAAAATATGAGATGATATTTCCCGGGTCTTTGGCTACTACCGGCCGGCCGAAAAATGGTGGAGAAGTTCCACGTTTGCTATGCTAGGGACGCGTGACAAACGAATGGACCGTGTATCCGGGTTCGTCTCGTTCTGCTGATCAACTATCATGATAAAAATATTTTGATCTGACTTATGGTTTATTTAATATTAATTTTCAAATTTTTAGTCAATAATTTAGGAATTAAAAACAGATTTAATTAATTATTAAATGCTATTATGACATCAGCATGATGTCATGCTGACATCAGCATGATGTCATGCTCACATCAACAATTGACTGGTCAACTCTGACCAGTGGGGCCCGCATGTCATAGGCACATTTATTATTAACGTTAACTAAAGATTAACCCGACTAATTTAAGGGAAAGGGACCCACTTGTCATACACCGATTAGGATATTTTATTTATCTATATTAACCGGTTTATGTAGTTTATCTATTTACTCTTAATCCTATTACTAACAATTAATTATCTAATTAATTAATTCACTAGTTAAATAATTAATTCACTTAACTAATGATTTACCGATTATTTATTTATTGATATTATTATTATTTTCAATTTATTTATATATTTGTTTGTTGTCATTTTCCGTATTAAACTTTAAACGCTTTAAGGGGGTGGCCCCACCGGTAAGTGGCATTGGCTACATCACTCACACAACAGAGACACACATTCATACACCAAATTTCACATACACACACATACACATTTTTATTACACACATTCACACACACATATATATACTACATACATATATCCATTGTTTTTTTTCTTTTTTTAAAACATAACAAATCACGGGCTAATCCCTCCTCTTGTGACTAGCATGAGGGAACAAGGCACATGGGCGAGGTGGAATGGATAGAGGAGGCCGGGGCCTCACCGGCGTTCAACGTGCGGCTGGTTCGGCGAGGCTCGACGGAGTCCGTCAAGGAGGAGCGGAAGAAAACCGGCGACGAGGTGCCGGTCTCGGTGGCGCTGGGGAGAGAGAACTGGAGGGGCGTCGACGGGGCTCCGGGGCGGTGCGGGGCCGTAGGGGTGGCGGTCGGATGCTGGTGACGAGGGCCGGAGGAGACACCGGGAGGGCCGACGGTTGCGCCGACCGATGGAGGGATCCGGTGGGGGGAGGGCGAACCCCAACGGCGGCGAGGAGAGGCGGGGGGGGTCGGCTCCGGGGCCGACCGATTTCCGGCGCTAAAGGAGGCCGGAGAAGGAGGGGGCCGCCGGAGGGCCGGCGGGTGATGGTGCTGCCGGATGGGCGCCGGCGAGCGCGGTCCGACGAGATGTGAGGGAAGGGGAGGGGAGCGCAGGGGCGCTCCGGTGGGGGGTGTCACGGGCTGGGGGGGGGGCTCAGTGGAACGTGGGAAGGGAGAGCTGCCGAGGGAGAGGGAGTTGGTGATGGGCGCCCTAGGGATCGTGACGAGCGAGGGAGGGGGTGGACGAGCGAGCGCTCGCTGAGGGGAAGGAATCGAGCGGAGGAGGGGGATGGGAATGAGGGCAGGGCCCTGGCAGCGGGGTGAGGGAGTGAGGGAGTGGGACTGTGCGTTCTAGGGTTTCGAGTGAGAGGGTTATATATACTTGGGGCGAGACGGGCTGGCCGGCTGGGCCATTTGGCCCAGTTCTGTCGCGGCCTTTTGTTTTTTTTGGTTTTCTTATTTTTTTAATAGCTTCTGTTTTAATTATTTAGGTGTTTTATGAATTTTTGCAACTCATACGACATTTTTATTTTTACATTTCAAAATTTTATTCGTTTGGCTTTATTCTAAATCAGAATTAGAATCATGTTGAACTAACGCGAGATCAACAATACGGATTACGGCGATGTGGCACCATTAGCATAGGTTTACTTAGTTTAATTACAGTGTCGACTATCCCGATAGGGGCCACATATCTCGTTCTGAGGACACGACGGATAAGCGACGCGTACGGTGGCCTGATAGAAATCACCGAAGTTTCCCTGGGTTGGCCCCGCACAGTGCTTTGTTTTGGACCAGCACCATCAGCACTGGCCCTCCCTGTGTTATGTTGAATTAATCCTCAGGTAGCGCTAACTCCATATGTTTTTCAGTATTAACAGAATTATTATGTTGGACAAATATAGTACCAATATTGGGCCTTGCCAGACCAGCTTTATCCTAAAACGAGAATCTAGGGGGTTTCTATAACAACCCCAAGCATGTTAGGAGCGCTCATTTATGGAACATAACATCGGTAGCCGAAACTAAGGCGACAAAGGTGGAACAAAACACCAGGCTCGAAGGCCGAGCCTTCCATCTTTTACCAAGTATATTGGTGCATTAAATTAATTAGTAATAAATATGGTGATATAACAAGGATACCATGTTGTCACATGGAAGCCACTGCACCTACAACTAGTAACACTAACACATGGTTGAGCAAGTGGTAACATAGCCAATGAGTGGTTTGCTAGGTTGTGAACAGGTTGAAGGTTTTCATGACAATGTTGAGAGGCTGATATTTAACAGGTGGTAGGCAACGAGACATAGCGATAGAAACGAAACAACTAGCATGGCAATTATAGTAATGGTATCTAGGGAAATGATCATCTTACTGAGATCCCGCTTGGAAGAATAATGATTCCCTGAAGTAGGCGAACCGACGTAGTCGAACGGATCCTCACACACCGAAGTGGTCGGAAATCTATCAAGACGAAGCAAACCGAAAACAAAAATCAACACACGATATTCACCTCGGCACATGCACGACACAATGCACAACACATATGATGCATGATCGGGCTAATGCAAGGCATGACATGGCAATTCACTCCAATCAAACACTACACATTTAGTGAAGCTCAATATGCAAGGAGTTGCATATTGACGAAACTCCACATACGACTTATTTAGTTCACTCTTGTTTAGGTACACGGCAATATTAAATGTTGTTAAGCATGGCAAGAGGTGAAGCGGAATAAAACTACCTATCTAGGCATTTTAAATGAGGTCGGAAACGACATATAGCATCTCCGAAATGATCCCATGTGTTACTTTATAAATCTGTCAAGATTTGTCCTAATCACATTTTATGTTTCTAAACGGCAAAACAAATGGGTTCACGCGAAACTACATGTCATTCTAGTCCATTTACATATGTGGAACATCTCCAACGGAGCTACGGTTCAAAAGATACGAACACCGCAAGATATGATGCCATGAATGCAATATGTATGCAAAGACAATCACAAACACTCCAAAACATACAAGCAGCAAGAGAATATGAATCTACATGAAATTCTAAGCAAGTTTCATATAGGTCATGATCAAAACGGAGCAACGGTTCAACAACTACGAGCTAAACAAGAAATAGCTACAATCTGCCCAAAACAGCAACATGGCATTTTCTACACCCTAAAACAACAAGCTACATAAATCTAAAATTCTCAAACAAGACATGAGGCAGTAGAGGCATGTTTCCCTTCAACACCCTACTAATAACATCTAGCATGGCAGCATGGAACACTGGGAAAGGAGCTCGCGAAATGGCATCTCACACACAATTTCAGACTTGGAGAAAATGACATTGTGGACAGTGCAGTTTTCGATCTCAAGGCATATTGAAAGCAGCAAAAATATATTCTACAAGGCACCTAAAGACATGGAAATTTACATCATGCTAGAGAATCTTATGCACTACAAATAACTCCATTGCACGAACCCCAAAGGAGCTGTAGATCACTAGCAAAACTCATGGAAAGACAACAACAAAATATTATAGATCTTAGACTTCAAAATATTTGCAGCATCTCCAACTCAGCACTATTTTCTAGCATGTTGGCAACAACCAAACAACACCTAAACATGGATTTATATTGCAACCAAAATCACCAGGGACTAGCATGCATATCAAGAGCATATCTCTAATTCACAACTAATTCATATCACGTACGGAATAAATCACATAAAATAAACAAAAGGGCAACATGGCAAAATATCATGCACGCGAACTCACTCGAAAGGAAAAACTAAATGCACAGTTAAATTCTATGGATTTTTCTACATCGAAAACATATATAATATGTGGGGTTCGAAAAATAAAACTAACGCTACACATATATGCGAGAATATGTCCTAAACACGACATATCAACATATTGATGCCACCTATACGAAATCAGCAAGACAACTACTTATAAAATACATGCAAGGGGTCACGAACAACACGAACATTTTTACCTATGGGATCGAGCAAACCGGTTACACACAAAAATAGCTACGGAATATCTAACTTATTAGGACAACACGCAAATCTATGCAAATGGCAGGTCAAACCACTTCAAACAAGCATGCAAGTTGTAAATTAATATTCTACGGGAAATTCTAGCCAAGTTATATATCTCAATCATCGTGATCTGATGCATGGTTTAATATCTACGGACGTTTTAAAATCTAGCATCTTCCTGAAATATTAAATCGCACGAAAATACTAAAATTACTACTGGCCGAAACAGGGCAAGCGAAGTTTAATTAAACAGCGCCCGGGGCGTGGCTTAGATGGGCCGAGGGGGTCCTCACCTTGGGCCGGCTAGGCTGGGCTGACGCGGTTGACTGCGCCAGAAGCACAACGGCTGGGCTGCGCCAGTGGTCAACGCCGTCGGGCGAGGCTAGCGAGGCAACGAAGGCTGCGGGGCGACGAGGCGATCTCCGCAGCGGCGGCACGGGACCTGCGGCCGGAGCTAGGATGGGCTCACCAGCGGCGTTACGGCCTCGAGGCCACCGGATCTGGCGCGGGGCGGCACCAGTGATGCTTGGAGCGACGAGGTCTGGGCGGCTGGCTCGGGAGGAGCTCGGGGCCGGCATGGCTCGGGAGCAAAGGCAGGCGGGGCTGCTCGGGCTGCTGCTTCCCTTGGGGCTCGCGGCGGAGCTCGTGGCCGATCCGCGCTGGGAGGGCCGGCTTCGGGCCTGGCGGCTGAGGGAGGAGAGGCTGCGCGGCTAGGGTTTAGGGTTTGGCACGGGATTCAAGGAGGAGAGAGAGTGAGGGCTAGATTAGGTAGGTGGGGCTGTCTATTTATAGAGAGGGGCTAGGGTTAGCAGTTCTTCACCCGGTTTCAACCGTGCGATTGGAATCGAACGGTCTCGCTCGCCGGAACGGTCTAGGTGGCTGTGTAGAGTGGCTAGGTGGGGATGAGAGGGAAATGGTGCGGCCCGTGACATGCATTTTAAAATACCGAAAAACGTGTGATGAATAACCGATGGCGGTGCCGCTACGGTCGACCGTTCGGGTACCATACGAACTCCGATTGCGACGAAATTTGGCACGCAGTCGACCTACACTATATTAAGACCGCATGCCAAGTTTCAACTCAATCCGAGAATATTTTAAACACACTTTTAAAAACAATATTTTAACCAATGTCGCAGGCGCGTGTGTGTGTGGTTGGACTCCGTTCGGGTACCATACGAACACGGAGAGAACCGACAACTAATAACGGATGCAAGTTTTGAAAACTAGCGGCAACGGAGTGCCGATGCAATGCATATGATGTGCATGATGCGATGATGATGCGACAAATAAAAATAATCACATGCCAACAACGGAATAAAAGGGGAATCTTCTGGGGCATCAGTCTCAGGCTGTCACAACTCTCCTACACTACAAGAGGATCTCAACCCGAGATCCAAGAATGAAAGGGGAAGAGGAAGAGAAAGAGCAAGAGGTAAAACTTAGTTGCCTCTGTGACAAACGAGTGAAACCAACGATCCTTGAAGGTTTCAAAGAGATGAAGAATGATATAAGAAACAACAAGAATTCACACAAAATTTCGGCATCACTTGGTGGAAAAGGGGACAAAGTTTGATACAATGGAAAGATCTTGAGAAGATTCACAACAAACTAACTAAATTGAACAAGGGAACAAAATGATCTTGAAAAGACAAAATGATAGATTGAAGAGAGCAACATCACAAAGCCTTTGTTAGAAAGAGTAGAGACTAGCTCTTGGCAAGAAAGAGCAAAGAAGAAAATGATAACTACTACCAGAAGAATCTTGAAGAACACCTTGAGAATGAAGAGATCTTGGGCCGCCTAATAGAAAACTGAACAAGGCACCGGAATAATAGAGAGACGAATGAAGAGACAACTATTGAGAAGAATTTGAGAACGAAAGCTGAAAGCTAAGAATGAAGAAATGTTCTGAAATGATGGCCTTCGGAGGATCAAGAATAAAACAATTCAGAAAAGCACCGGATAGCAAGAAAGGAATTCTCATGATTGGGAAGAAATCAAGATGATAACACAAAGCTGAAATGACGAATCTTCAAGAGAATGGACCAAGATTTGAGAGAAACACTCCTTCGGTCTTCCAAGCTGAAAATGATGAGGAGAAACAACACCAAGAATAATAAGACACCCCGGAATAATGAAGAATGAAAGGTTGAGCCAAATATGAGAATAAATTAAAATAGATCTTGGAGAAGGGATATGACTGATGGAAATCATTCTTACATCATATTTGAAAAGAATTAGAGATCGCCGGAAAAGATTACAAGAGCCAGATAAGATCCTGGAAAAAACTTGTGGGTTATGGGCCCACTAAAAGAAAACAACGTTGAAACAACTGACAAGAAGAATTGATTGCACCGGTTATAAATGAAAACTAGATGAGGTGAGATCCTCGAAATAATTGAAAGGATTGAGAACAGGAACTTCTGAGAATCTTCAACACTCCAGGTAGAATAGAAATGGATGAATAAATAAGAGAGGTTTGAAATAAAAATTTCCAACACAGGAATCATTGAACAAAAGAAAAGGATATGATGAAAACCGAGAGCTTGAATTGAATCCACCGGAGAAGAAAACATAAATGAAGAATGATAAACTCGAACTCTTGAGAATCATCACAATGAATCACCGGATAGGACACAGAAGAAAAGATAGCGGAAGCATCAATGAAAAGAAATGCAATTGGATGGCAATTGAATCAGAGAAGAAAAGGGTGGGCGGGCGGGGAAAAAACTAAGACAACTTGGGACATATGAGATGAACTACGGAAAAAATGAGAGATTGATCTTACAAATCTGGAGAGGATAGAGTTCACTTGAAGAGAAGCACTCCGGTTGAAAAGAATTGATATGACGAGTCCGGTTGAAAAGAATTGAAAAGGTAATTGATTGAGCAAAAGGATTTGCATTCCCATAAAAATATGAGAACACCTCTTAAGAAAACATATGAAATCACCATTTGACATCAAAGAAACTCGAATTACCAAACTCTAACAAAACAAAGGATGGGGCTTACGAAACAAGGCAGAACAAATTCATGAGAGAGATTCCGTCCGATATTTTTGTGGATGAGGCTCGCACGGGCTTTATCCTATAGTAGCCATCGTGTACAAGGTAGTGCACACGACATACGAAGCGTCCCCGAGTCATAGCAAGCTACGAGGACTCTTTAAGACACAACGAGAACTGCTGTAAGACAACCGTGAACAAACGAATCCACTAGATGTCGAACCCCAACCTCACATCATGCATGTATTGGAAGATTTTCCTATAAGTAACTACTTGAATTCCCACCTAAGAACTCCTGAAATGTTCTGGTCATGCAATCTGGTCCACGGATACAAGGAGTAATATATCACTCAACTCCTATACTAAGCCGTCCAGTGTATCACATCCGTCAACACATAACCAGAATATCGGAACCTCATCCATCTCAGACCCTCGTAATCACAACGATACTAAGTGTGGCGATACATCTGGACCTATCTGCACCAGTACTAGGGAAGGCGTACTCCTCTCGCCACTACTAGTATTGAAGCAATTTCGAACATCCTCCGTCCTGAGACACTTAGAAATTTGAATGATAACGGTGTGTTCGAGAATCTCCTGGAGCTCAACTCCCCGGAAGAAATCAAGTCAGACAGTAGGCACCAAGAGAGAACTCTATCACATAGACATCATATAAATTCCAAAAATATCCGCGTGATCCTAATTTTTTTTGAGTGAGAAGAGGAGTAGAATTAAAATTCTTACGTCAGGATTCCTCACCGGACCATAGAAGAGGAGAAAAAAGAATCATACTCTCAGATATATAACTAGACTCATAGCAATTTTACTAGACTCGACTCGGCCAAGTTTGATCAATCAAGGGGGATCCTAGGTCGGTACTGCTTTGGTACCAACTTGTAATGCCCAAGATGTGATTCTATCCTTATTTTGGAGGGCGGGCCTCAACAGGGACAAAAACACATCTCGTCGTTTCGCAAGAATGGATATCGACAAGTACATGTACTGAAAAGATGAGTATAAAGAGTTGGCTTACACTCGCCACAAGCTACATCACAGTCACATCAGTACAATACATACAATCATCAAGAGGAAGAGTAGGGTCCGACTACGGACGTAAACAAACGATAAAAGAACGACGTCCATCCTTGCTATCCCAGGCTACCAGCCTGGAACCCATCCTAGATCGACGAAAAAGAAACTCCAAATGAACAATCATCGTGCTCACGCCTTAATATACTTTACCCGTACCTGCAACTGGTGTTGTAGTAATGTGTGAGCCATAGGGGACTCAACAAGCTCATTTCCAAAGGTATCAAGACTAGCAAAGCTTAGTGGGTGAGGTATGGTTAAGTGGTGAGGCTGCAGCAAGCGACTAAGCATTTATTTAGTGGCTAGCTGACAAGTACAATAATAAAGAGGGGGACGATCTATGCATAGCGGACGTGAACTACTGATGATCAAATGAACGATCCTGAACACCTACTTACGTCAGACATAACCCCACCGTGTCCTCGATCGGAGAAGGAGCTCACGAAAGAGACAGTCACGATTACGCACTCAGTTGGCATATTTTAATGAAGCTTACTTCGAGTTATCTAGAACCGAATCTTAAACAAAGTTTCCACGTTGCCACATAACCACGGGCACGGCTTTTCGACGGAATGAACAATCATCGTGCTCCAACTAGTCCATCACAAATTACCACACGCTTCGACGGAATGACCTCGATCAGGGAAACCCATGATCTCCTCAGGTTCCTATTGGAAAACCTCAACCTTGAGATAACCCAAAGCATCCTCGGAATCCCTCGCACGAGACGCTCGAGAAAGGTAAAACAAGTCCAGCAAGGCCGCCCGGCGTGTCGATGATCCTGATAGGAGCCGCGTATCTCGTTTTCAGGACACGGCGGATAAGCAACGCGTTCGGTGGCCTGATAGAAATCACCCAAGTTGCCTCGGGATGGCCCCCGCACAATGCTCTGTTTTGGACCAGCACCATCAGCACTGGCCCTCCCTGCATTATGTTGAATTACTCCTTGGGTTGCGCTAACTCCCTATGTTTTTCAGTATTAACAGAATTATTGTGTTGGGCAAATATAGTACCAATGTTGGGCCTTGCCAGACCATCTTTATCCTAAAACGAGAATCTAGGGGGTCCCCATAACAACCCCAAGCATGTTAGGAGCACTCATTTATGGAACATAACACCGTAGCCGAAACTAAGGCTGCAAAGGTGGAACAAAACACCAGGCTAGAAGGCCGAGCCTTTCACCTTTTACCAAGTATACAGGTGCATTAAATTTATTATTAATAAATATGGTGATATAACAAGGAACCCATGTTGTCGCATCGAAGACACTACACCTGCAACTAGTAATGCTAACACATGGTTGAGCAAGCGGTAACATAGCCAATCAGTGGTTTGATAGGTTGCGAACAGGTTGAAGGTTTTCATGGCAATGTTGAGAGGTTGATATTTAACAGGTGGTAGGCAACGAGACATAGCGATATAAACGAAACAACTAGCATGGAAATGATAGTAACGGTATCTAGGGAATTGATCATCTTGCTTGAGATCCCGCTTGGAAGAAGAATGACTCCGTGAAGTAGACGAACCAACGTAGTCGAACGAATCCTCACACTCCGAAGCGGTCGGAACTCTATCGAGACGAAGCAAACCGGAAACAAGAATCAACACACGATATTCACCACGGAACATGCACGACACAATGCACAACACATATGATGCATGATCGGGCTAATGCAAGGCATGGCATGGCAATTCACTCCAATCAAACACTACACATTTAGTGACGAAACTCCACATATGACTTATTTAGTTCACTCTTGTTTAGGTACACGGCAATATTAAATGTTGTTAAGCATGTCAATAGGTGAAGCAGAATAAAACTACCTATCTGGGCATTTTAAATGTGGTCGAAAATGACATATAACATCTCCGAAATGACCCCATGTGTTACTTTCTAAATCTGTCCGGATTTGTCCTAATCTCATTTTATGTTTGTTAAACGAAAAAACAAAGGGGTTCACGTGAAATTACATGTCATTCTAGTCCATTTACATATGTGGAACATCTCCAACGGAGCTACGGTTCAAAAGATACGAACACCGCAAGATATGATGCCATGAATGTAATATGTATGTAAAGATAGCCACGAACACGCCAAAACATACAAGCAGCAAGATAATATGAATCTACACAAAATTCTAAGCAAGTTTCATATAGGTCACGATCAAAACGGAGCAACGGTTCAACAACTACGAGCTAAACAAGAAATAGCTACAATCTGCCCAAAACAACATGGCATTTTCTACACCCTAAAACAACAAGCTACATAAATCTAAAATGCTTAAACAAGACATGAGTCAGTAGAGGCAAGATGCACTTCAACACCCTACTAATAACATCTAGCATGTCAGCATGGAACACTGGGAAAGGAGCTCACAAAATGGCATCTCACACACAGTTTCAGACTTAGAAATATTTCAGATCTCAGACTTAGAAATATTTCAGCATCTCCAAGTCAGCACTATTTTCTAGCATGTTGGCAACAAGAAAACAACACCTAAACATGGACTTCTATTGCAACCAAAATTACCATGGGCTAGCATACATATCCAAGAGCATATCTCTAGTTCAGAACTAACTCATATCACACACAGAATAAATCACACAAAATAAACAAAAGGGCAACATGGCAAAATATCATGCACGCAAACTCACTCGAAAGGCAAAACTAAATGCACAGTTAAATTCTATGGATTTTTCTACCCCTAAAACATATATAATATGCGGGGTTCGAAAAATAAAACTAACGCCAAACATATATGCGAGAATATGTCCTAAACACGACATAACAACCTATTGATGCCACCTATACGAAATCAACAATACAACTACTTCTAAAATACATGCAAGGGGTCACAAACAACATGAACATTTTTACCTACGGGATCGAGCAAACTGGTTACTCACAAAAATAGCTACGGAATATCTAACCTATTATGATAGCACACAAATCTATGCAAATGGCAGGTCAAACCACTTCAAACATGCATGCAAGTTGTAAATTAATATTCTACATGAAATTCTAGCCAAGTTACATATTTAAATCATCACGATTCGATGCACGGTTTAATATCTACAAACGTTTTAAAATCTAGCATCTTCGTGAAATATTAAATCGCAGGAAAATACTTACTACCGGCCGAAACAGGGCAAGCGAAGTTTAATTAAACAGCGCCAGGGGCGGGGTTTAGACGGGCCGAGGGGGTCCTCACCTTGTGCCGGCTGGGCTGGTCGGTGCGAGGCTGGGCTGAGGCGGTTGACTGGGCCGGAAGCACAATGGCTGGGCTGGCCCGGCTGCGCCAGCGGTCAACGTCGTCGGGAGAGGTGAGCGAGGCAGCGAAGGCTGTGGGGCGACGGGGCGATCTGCACATCGGCGGCGCGAGACCTATGGCCGGAGCTGGGATGGGTTCCCCGGCGGCGAAACCAGCCTCAGGGCCGCCGACTCTGGAGCGGGGCGGCACCAACGACGCTTGGAGCGACGAGGTCCGGGCGGCTGGCTCGGGAGGAGCTCCGGGCCGGCGTGGCTCGGGAGCAGAGCTCCTCGATGCATGGGAGGAGAGGCGGGCGGGGCTGCTCGGGCTGCTGCTCCCCTCGGGGCTCGCGGCAGAGCTGGTGGTCGATCCGAGCCGGGAGGGCCGGCTTCAGGCCTGGCGACTGAGGGAGGAGGAAAGGCTGCGCGGCTAGGGTTTAGGGTTTGCCACGGGATTCGAGGAGGAGAGAGAGAGAGGGCTAGATTAGGTAGGTGGGGATGTCTATTTATAGATAGGGGCTAGGGTTAGCAGTTTTTTGCCCTGGTTTCAACCATGCAATAGGAATCGGACGGTCTCACTTGCGGGAACGGTCCAGGTGGCTATGTAGAGTGGCTAGGTGGGGATGAGAGGGAAATGGTGCGGCCCGTGACATGCGTTTTAAAATACCGAAAAACGTCCGACGAATAACCGAAGACGGTGCCGCCACGGTCGACCGTTCGGGTATCATACGAACTCCAATTGCGACGAAAATTGGCACGTCGTCCACCTACACTATATTAAGACTGCATGCTAAGTTTCAACTCAATTCTAGTATATTTTAAACACACTTTTAAAAACAATATTTTAACCGATGTCGCGGGCGCGTGCTTGTGTGGTTGGACTCGAAACGGTCAACGACGAACACAGAGAGAACCGACAACTTATAACGGATGCAAGTTTCGAAAACTGGTGGCAAAGGAGTGCCGATGCAATGCAGATGATGCTCATGCTGTGACAAATAAAAATAATCACACGCCAGCAACGGAATAAAAGGGGAATCTTTTGAGGCGTCGGTCTCGGGCTGTCATAGATATCCCATGGGGGAACGAGAACCACTTCAGCCCCTGAGCCATGGAGCATTTTGGATCCATCGAAGAACATGGTCCAATGCTCGGGGATGTCTGGAGCCGGTTGCTCTTGCTCTATCCACTCAGCAATAAAATCTGCCAGGGCCTGAGACTTGATTGCTTTCTTAGCTTCAAACTTGATCTCCTACGGTAGGAGCTCAATCGCCCATTTGATCACTCGGCTAGGTGCATCCCGATTGTGCAGAATTTTGTCAAGGGGAGCGTCACTGATGACACTGACTGAGTGATCTTGAAAATAGTGAACCACCTTCTTCACGGTCAGGTAGATCCCATAAACCAATTTCTGGTAGTGTGGATACCTTTGTTTTGAAGGGCTGAGCACTTCAAAAATGTAGTAGACGGGCCTTTGTACCTTGTATGCTTTGCCCGCTTCTTCATGCTGTACGGTGAGTACGGTGCTAACCACTTGTCTAGTGGCAGAAATGTACAAGAGCAAGGGCTCCTAACTATTCGGAGCAGCCAACACCGGCTGGGTGGAAAGCAGAGCTTTAAGTTTGTCGAGTGCGACCTGCGCTTCGTCGGTCCGCTAGAATTTGTCGGGTTTCTTCATCAATCAGTAAAGAGACATCAACTTCTCACCGAGTCTCAAGATGAAGCGACTCAGGCTACAAGGCAGCCCGTAAGCATCTACACATCGGGGATGATCTCTGTCCGTCTCATCTAGACGATGGCTCCGATCTTGTCGGGATAGGCGTCGATACCTCGTTCAAAAACGAGGAAACCGAGTAGCTTACCAGCCGGTACACCGAAGGTGCATTTGGCCGGATTGAGCTTAATACCGAAACGTCAAAGGTTTGCAAAAGTTTTGGCGAGGTCGGCCAGGAGGTCGGAACCTTTCCTAGACTTGACTACGATGTTGTCCATGTACGCTTCGACATTCCGACTGATCTGTTCCTGTATTCATTTTTGAATAATACGCTAGAAGGTAGCTTCAGAGTTTTTGAGACCAAATGGCATCTTGATGTAACAAAAGAACCTGATTGGGGTGAAGGTTTTTTTTATTTCGTCAGATCCATACATTTGGATCTGGTGGTACCCGGAGTACGCATCGAGGAACGACAGGCGTTTACATCCGGCAGTTGATTCTATGATTTGATCTATGCGGGGCACAAGGAAGTGGTCATTAGGGCAGGCCTGATTGAACAGCTTGAAGTCAATACACATTCAGAGTGAATTGTTCTTCTTTGGCACCAGGACCACGTTCGCTAGGGAAGAGTGATCTCCTCTCCGATTGCCTTATGCTTCTCCATGGAGGAGCGGCGCACGTGTTCATTGACGGGCTTGACCATTGGGTCCACTCCGAGGCGATGCTCAGCTAGCTCCGTGGGAACCCTTGGCATGTCAAACGGCTTCCGTTTGAAGATATCCCAGTTCTCACGGACGACCTATATGAGTGGTGTCTACTAGACAACCTTCTTCTTGTGGACTCGTGTTGGGCCTCCAAGCGCAGAGTTTTGTAGGACAGTAGCAAATTTCCCTCAGGTGGATGACCTAAGGTTTATCAATCCATGGGAGGCGTAGGATGAAGATGGTCTCTCTCAAGCAACCTTGCAATCAAATAACAAAGAGTCTCTTGTGTCCCCAACACACCCAATACAATGGTAAATTGTATAACAAATAGTAAACAGCGAGCAAAACATTGTATAAATGCTTGGAAACAAGGCGTAGGGTCCATACTTTCACTAGTGCAAGTTCTCTCAACAATACTAACATCGTTGAATCATATATAAATCCCTCACGTGCGACAAAAAGTTCACTCCAAAGTCACAAATAGGGAGATCAAACGAAGAAATTACTATAGGGTACGAAACCACCTCAAAGTTATATTTTCTAATCAATCTTATGAGCTATCCCTATCTGTGTCACGAACAACCCTAGAGTTCGCACCAAAATAACACCTTAAGATACACATCAACCAAAACCCTAATGTCCCCTAGACACTCCAATGTCACCACAAGTACCCATGGGCATGATTATACGATATGCATCACATAATTTCGGATTCATCATGTCCAATCCAACACAAAGAACATCAAAGAGTGCCCCAAAGTTTCTACCGGAAAGTCAAGATGAAAACATGTGCCAACCCCTATGCATAGGTTCCCAAGGTCACGAAAACCGCAAGTTGATCACCAAAACATACATCAAGTGGATCAATAGAATATCCAATTGTCACCATAGATATCCCATCGCAAGACATACATGAAGTGTTCTCAAATCCTTAAAGACTCAATCCAAATAAGAAAACTTTAAACAAAAAATTCAATTCATCACAAGAAGATAGAGAGGGGAAAATTCCATATGATTCATCTATATTAATAAAGCTCGCGATACATCAAGATCGTGCCATCTCAAGAACACGAGAGAGAGAGAGAGATTGCACACATAGCTACTAGTACGTACCCTCAACCCTGAGGAGGATTACTCACACATTATCATGGTGATAATAAGAGATTTATTGATGGAGAGGTGCAACCCCGAAGAGATGGAGGCGATGGAAGCCACGGCACCGGCGTCGGGCAGTGGCCCCTTTCCCCTCCTTCGTCCTTGGTCTTGGTGTTGCAATGGAGGAGCCTCTACCCTTCTTGGGGACTGCCAAGGGAGAGGCAAATTCGTGGCTCTTGGTGGCTCTACCAAAATTAGGGTTTTTCTTTCCTTATATGTGCCTGTGTGGTGCTCTATGGCCCTCCAATGGAATGATCCTTGATCCAATGGCTCTCGGGCATTTCTGGAACCTTCATAGGGGCTTCTCACAGCCCTCATGAGTCTCCAAAGTCGTGTCCTGGCCGAATATATCAAATATGTTAAGAGTTAGACTCAATCACGTCAACAATTCTTGTGATCTCGTAATCAGATATTTTCCTTCAGTAAAACGGGTCTCCAGATCGCATAAGAACTCTGTTTTGAATGAAGTTGTAGTCCAGAGTCATTGCCATAAAATTCCCCACACTTTCCTAGTTTAGGCCTTTTCCATTTGACGCCGTCTTCGTGAGTAAAACTGACAATCTCTAAAAACTGTTTGTGGACAGATTTCAGGAGAGTCAGAGTCCTCCTCCAACAAGGCTCCTTTTGCGTTTTTTTCGACAATTTCTAATTAATTTCTACAAATCAAAGTGTGAAACAAGAACTTATACAATTTTGCATTCATTAATAGGTTATTCCCAAAAAATAATATAAAGCTGTAGTAAAATGATTATAAAACATCCAAGAATGATAATATCACAGCATGGAACAAGCAAAAATTATAGATACGTTGGAGACGTATCACCATCTCCAAACTTAATTCCTGCTCGTCCTCGAGTAGGTAAATGATAAAAAAATTATATGGAATGCTGTGTAACATGTTCATCAAATTCTTTTCTTCATGTACATTTGGAATTGTAAGTGATTCAAAGCAATAGTCTAGTTTTAACATAATGACTTCAATACTCAAGCATGCCAACAAGCAACCATGTCTTTCAAAATATCAACACTAAGGAAAGTTATCCCTAGACCATCATGCTGAATCATTGATCCATTCATGAAACATAGTCAAATATTAGCTATGCCCAATGCTCAAGTACGATCATAGTGTTCCCTAGCTGGTGCTTATAAGAGAAGATGGAGACTCAAAGCAAATTTTTTTTTGCATAAAGTTAATACATAGGCCCTTCGCAGAGGGAAGTAGGGATTTGTAGAGGTTCGAGAGCTCAAGGTTTAAATTGAGAGAGAAAAATTATTTTGAGTAGCATGCTTTTCCTGTCAACGAAAACGACAAAGTAGCTCACAATACTTTCCATGATAGATACATTATAGGCGGTTCCAAAATAGAATGGTAAAGTTTTTACTCCCCCTCCACGAATCAATCACACTCCACGGCGAGCCGAATCCATGGGTACCGTCCATACCAACAACATTCCTGGGGGAGTTTTGTTTCATTATATTTGATTTGATTTTTTAGCATGGAAACTGGGCATCTCGAATACGATCCAGTTTCTCGTGAATGATAGTGAATAAACACATATCGTGAGAATAGCCCACCTAGCATGAAAAAATATTGGATACTCCCCACCGTTTCATGAGCGGTACGGACACACAAAAGAGAAAATTTATTTTGAAAATTTAGAGATGGCACATACAAATTTGCTTGGAACGGCATGGAAATACCGCATATATGTAGGTATGGTGGACTCATGAGGCAAAACTTGGTTTAAGGATTTTGGATGCACAAGTAGTATTTCTACTTACTACAAATGAAGGATAGAAAATATATTGGGAAGCAATCAAACCAAGAAACAAAAATTCACATAAGTTAGCGTTGAGTCATAACTAACACCAAATAATGCACCACAGTAGGATGTAACTTCATTGCATAACTATTGACTTTCGTGCATGCATAGGGAATCACAAACCTTAACACCAATATTCCTACTTAAAGCATAATTTCTCACTAACATGACTCACATATTACTATCATCGTGTTTCAAAACTATTACAAAGAATCAAGTTTAATTTGTCCCATGATCTTCATGAAAGTTTTTATTATATCCCTCTTGGGTAACTATTACTTTGGGACTAGTTTCATATATTTGTATTGCCCTTTCTACATGCTCAAATTCAATTTAAAGGAACCACAAAAGCATAAAGATTTCATCCCGCAAAAAGGTATAAGTGAAGCATTAGAGGAAATGACAAGCTACTCACAAAAGATATGAGCGAAGATCAATGAGTAGTCAAACAATTAAGGAGCTATGTGAGCACTCTCTCTCCCTAAAAAAATATTTTCGGATCTGATTATTTTATTTAAACATCAAACAAAATAAAATAGCACTCCAAGAATATGACGCATCATGTGAACGAATAAAAATTTAGGCTGAACATAGGCTAACGATAGTTGACGAAGAGAGGTGGGATGCGTAGCATCCCCTAGGTTAGATGCTTGGGAGTTATTGAAATATTTACTTGGGGTGCCTTGGTCATCCCCAAGCTTGAGCTTTTGTATCTTTTTCAATCCTCTCGTATTCCGGTTTCACCTATTCTCAAACACTTCATGAACACAAAACTTGAAAAGAACTCGTAAGATAGGTTAGTGCACATAATAATAAATCAACTCTTTATGTACTACAAAGACAAGTTGCATAATAATTTCAAATGTCATCTACTATTTACTATCATTTCCACAATTTATATCTATCAATATAAGAAATGGAAACTATAGGATAAGTAGATAACAAAACAATGACAACAATCTGTCCAAACAGAATAGTCTGTAGAAATTTATGAAAACAGTGTACTTATGTAACTGAAAAACTTATGAAAATATAGGACATACTGTAAAATTTATATTAAAACTCTTTTTACAAATTTCAGAAACTTTGCACGTTCCAGTAAAATATGAAAATTCAAACACTACAGCACCAATTTCTGTTTTTACATAGCACCAATCAAAGCATGCAATGCAAGCATCCTAATGCAATTCTTGGAACTTTTTATGGGAAAACAAGATTATAAATAACACCTAACAGAGAACAACAAAATAAAATGATGCTCCAAGAAAAAATCATATTATGTGATGAATAAAAATATAGCTCCAAGTAAGATACATCGATAATGTTGAAGATGAAAGAGGGGATGCCTTCCTGGGCATCCCCAAGCTTAGGCGCTTGAGTATTCCTTGCATATTACCTTGGGGGTTCCTTGTGCATCCCCAAGCTTAGGTTCTTATCACTCCTTATTCTCCTCATATCTGTTTCTAACCCAAAACTTGAAAACTTCAATCACACAAAACTTAACATAACTTCGTGAGATGGGTTAGTATAATAAATAATTATCATTGACTTAGGTAATGTCAAGACAAGGTTCATAATTTTTACCACATGATACCTACTGTATTCAACTATTCCCGTAATTTATATCACTGAATATAAGCTATGGGAACACTAAAACAAGCAAACTATGCATGCAAAACAGAATCTGTAAAAAAAACAGAACAGTCTATGAAGATCTGTAGTGTAATCATATTTTCTTGTCTCTAAAATTCTAACAAATTAGGACTGTCCAGGAAATTTGTATATAACTCATGTGTAAAAAATTCAGATCAAAATCACGTTCCAGTGAATTTACAAAATTCCTGTACTGAGAGAAAATGTTTCTGTTTTTGCACAGAATCAAGTTAATTATCATCCACACTATCCCAAAGGCTTTAGTTGGCATTTTATTGAAATAAAAGGCATAAAACATGATTACTACTGTAGCTTAATCATGTGAACAGTAAAAATCAGAAAGTAAAAGTGTTGGGTTGTCTCCCAACAAGCGCTTTTCTTTAAAGCCTTTTAGCTAGGCATGATGATTTCAATGATGCTCACATAGGAATAATAATTATATCATGCAAAAGAGCATCATGAATCTCATGACAAGCACATTTAAGTCTAAACCACTTCCTATGCATAGGGATTTTATGAACAAACAATCTATGGGAGCAAGAATCAACTAGCATAAGAAGGCAAAACAAGCATAACTTCAAAACTTTGAACACACAGGGAGGAAACTTGATATTATTGCAATTCCTACAAGCATATGTTCCTCCCTCTTAATAATTTTCAGTAGCATCATGAGGGAACTGAACAATATAACTATCACATACAACGTTCTTTTCATGATCTACAAGCGTTCTTTTCATGATCTACAAGCATAGGAAATTTATCACTCTCCACATAAGCAAACTTCTTCTCATTCATAATAGTGGGAGCAAACTCAACAAAATAACTATCATGAGGTACTTGATTTACATAACCACTTTGAATATTAAAATCATGATAACAAGTTTCACGGTTACTATCACTCTTTATAGCATACATGTCATCGCAATAATCATCATACATAGGAGGCATGCTATCATCATAATAGTTTTGCCCATCAAAACTTGGGGGACTAAAAATATCATATTCATCAAGCATAAGATCCCCAAGCTTGTGGCTTTGCATATCATTAGCATAATGAATATTTAGAGAATTCATACTAACAATATTGCTATCATGCTCATCACTCAAAGATTTAGTGCCAAACATTTTAATAACTTCTTCTTCTAAGATTTGAGCACAAATTTCCTTTCCATCATTTTCACGAAAGATATTGAAAAGATGAATCATATGAGGCAACCTCGATTCCATTTTTTGTAGTTTTATTTTATAAAAACAAACTAGTGAAAAACAAGAAACTAAAAGATTTAATTACAAGATCTAAAGATATACCTTCAAGAACTCACCTCCCCGGCAACGACGCCAGAAAAGAGCTTCGTTGACGGGATGTGAGTGCCGCTTACCTAACCTTCCCAGCAACGGCGCCACAAAAGAGCTTGATGTCTACTACACAACCTTCTTCTTGTAGACTCGTGTTGGGCCTCCAGTGGAGAGTTTTGTAGGACATTAGCAAATTTCCCTCAAGTGGATGACCTAAGGTTTATCAATCCATGGAAGGCGTAGGATGAAGATGGTCTCTCTCAAGCAACCCTGCAATCAAATAACAAAGAGTCTCTTGTGTCCCCAACACACCCAATACAATGGTAAATTGTATAGGTGCACTAGTTCGGTAATGAGATGGTGATACAAGTGTAATATGGATGGTAGATATAGGTTTTTGTAATCTGAAAATATAAAAACAGAAAGGTAACAAATAATAAACAGCGAGCAAAATGTTGTATAAATGCTTGGAAACAAGGCCTAGGGTCCATACTTTCACTAGTGCAAGTTCTCTCAACAATACAAACATAGTTGAATCATATATAAATCCCTCACGTGCGACAAAGAGTTCACTCCAAAGTCACATATAGCGGAGAACAAAAGAAGATATTATTGTAGGGTACGAAACCACCTCAAAGTTATCTTTTGTGATCAATCTTATGAGGTATCCCTATAAGTGTCATGATCAACCCTAGAGTTTGTACTAAAATAACACCTTAAGATACACATCAACCAAAACCCTAATATCACCTAGACACTCAAAGGTCACCAAAAGTACCCACGTGCATGCTTATACCATATGAATCACATAATTTTAGATTCATCATGTCCAATCCAACACAAAGAACTTCAAAGAGTGCCCCAAAGTTTCCACTGGGAATTCAAGATGAAAACATGTGTCAACCCCTATGCATAGATTCCCAAGGTCACGGAACCCGCAAGTTGATCACCAAAACATACGTCAAGTGGATCAATAGAACATCTAATTTTCACCACAGATATCCCATCGCAAGACATACATCAAGTGTTCTCAAATCCTTAAAGACTTAGTCCGATAAGAAAACTTTAAAGTAAAACTCAATTCATCACAAGAAGATAGAGAGGGGAAATTCCATATGATTCATCTGTACTACTAAAGCTCGTGATACATCAAGTGCGTGCCATCTCAAGAACACGAGAGAGAGAGAGAGAGAGATTGAATACATAGATACTAGTACGTACACTCAGCCCCGAGGAGGATTACTCACACATTATCATGGTGAGAAAGAGAGATTTACTGATGGAGTGGTGGATCCCTGAAGAGATGGAGGCGATGGCGGCCACGACATCGGCGACGGGCGGCGGCAGTGGCGACGGGCGGCGGTAGTGGCGACAGTTGGCGGCCCTTGCCCCTCCTTTTTCCTTGGTCTTGGTGCTGCAATGGAGGATCCTCTCCCCTTCTTGGCGACTGCCAAGGGAGAGGAAAATTCATGGCTCTTGGTGGCTCTACCAAAATTAGGGGTTTTCTCTCCTTATATGTGCCTCTGTGGTGCTCTATGGCTCTCTGATGGAATGACCCTTGATCCAATGGCTCTCGGGCATCTCTAGAACCTTCCTAGGGGATCCTCACGGCCCTCATGGGTCTCAAAAGTCGTGGCTTGGCTGAATATATCAGATCTGTTAAAAGTTAGACTCAATCACGTCAACAATTCTCGTGATCCCGTAATCAGATATTTTGCTTCAGTAAAACGCGTCGCTAGATCGTATAAGGACTCCGTTTTGATCAAACTGGTAGTACAGAGTCATTGCCATAAAATTCTCCACACTTTCCTAGGTTTTGCTTTTTCATTTGATGTCGTATTCGGAGGTCAAAAGGACGATCTCTTAAAACTGTTTGTGGACTGATTTCAGGAGAGTTAGAGTCCTCCAACAGGGCTCGTTTTGTGTTTTTTCGATAATTTCTAAGTAATTCCTACAAATCAAAGTGTCAAACAAAAACTTGTGCAATTTTACAACTATTAATAGGTTAGTCCAAAAAAAATATAAAGTTGTAGTAAAATGATTATAAAACATCCAAGAATGATAATATAACAGCATGGAACAAGCAAAAATTATAGGTACGTTGGAGATGTATCAATGAGATCGATGCTACCTCTTGAGCTTGCGTTGGTTTTTCCCTTGAAAAGGAAAGGGTGATGCAACACAGTAGCACTAACTATTTCCCTCAGTTTGAGAACCAAGGTATCAATCCAGTAGGAGTATCAAGGCAAGTCTCCAAAGTACCCGCGCAAAAACAAGCAAACTTGCATTCAACGCTACAAAGGGGCTGTCAATCCCTTCATGATTGATTGCAAGGTGAGATCTGCAGGCGGAAAGTGCAACAAAGTAAAAGCGTAGAGCTGAAAATATGATGTGAAGTAGACCCGGGGGGCCATAGTGTTCACTAGAGGCTTCTCTCATGATAGCAAATATTACGGTGGGTGAACGCATTACTGTCGAGCAATTGATTGAACCGCGCAAAGTCATGACGATATCTAAGGCAATGATCATACATATAGGCATCATGTCCTAGACAAGTAGACCGATATTGTCTGCATCTACTACTATTACTCCACACATCGACCGCTATCCAGCATGCATCTAGTGTATTAAGTTCATAACAAACGGAGTAACGCCTTAAGCAAGATGACATGATGCAGAGGGATAAATTCATGCAACAGATATATACCCCATCTTTTTACCCTTGATGGCAACAACATGATGCGTGCCTTGCTACCCCTTCTGTCACTGGGTGAGGACACGGCACGGTATGAACCCAAAACTAAGCACTTCTCCCATTGCAAGAATTATAGATCAAGTTGGCCAAACGAAACCCACAACTCGAAGAGAATTACAAGGATACGAAATCATGCATATAACAGATCAGAGGAAACTCAAATAACATTCATAGATAATCTGATCATAAATCCACAATTCATCGGATCTCGACAAACACACCGCAAAGTAAGATTACATCGGATAGATCTCCATGAATATCATGGAGAACTTTGTATTGAAGATCCAAGAGAGAGAAGAAGCCATCTAGCTATTAGCTATGGACCCGAAGGTCTGTGGTGAACTACTCACGCATCATCGGAGAGGCAATGGTGTTGATGGAGAAGCCCTCCGTGTCCGAATCCCCCCTCCGGCTGGGCACCAGAACGTCCCCAGATGGGATCTTGCGGAGACAGAAGCTTGCGGCGGCGGAGAAGTATTTTCGTGGCTCCCTCCCGTGGTTTCAGATTTTTTAGGGAATTTATAGGCGGAAGAACTAGGGCAGGGAGCCACAGGAGACCCACAAGCCTGCTAGGCCCGCCCCCCCTAGGATGGGCCTGGGTGGCTTGTGACCTCCTCCGAGGTGCCCTTCCTTGGTTCTCAAGTTTCATGCGTGTCTTCTATTATGGAAAAAATCATTCCGCAGGTTTTATTCCGTTTGGACTCCGTTTAATATTCTCCTCTGAAAAAGGTCAAAAACACGGAAAAAACATGAACTGGCACTTGGCACTGAGTTAATAGGTTAGTCCCAAAAAATATATAAAATAACATATTCATGCATACAAAACATCCAAAGATGACAAGATAATAGCATGGAACCATCAAAAATTATAGATACGTTGGAGACGTATCAAGCATCCCCAAGCTTAACTCATGCTCATCCTCGAGTAGGGAAGTGATAAAGACTGAATTTTTGATGTGGTGTGCTACCTAACATACATGTCCTTTGTAACTTATTTCATGTGACATGAATGTTCAGGTCCGTAAGATTCAAAACAATAGTTTGCTATTGACATGAAAACACTAATACTTCAAGCAAACTAGCAAAGTAATCATGAACTTTTGAAATAACAAGGCCAAAGAAAGTTATCCCTACAAAATCATATAGTCTGGCTATGCTCCATCATCCCCACACAACAAATTTAAATCATGCACAACCCCGGTATCGGCCAAGTAATTGTTTTCGCACTCTTACTTTCTCAAACCTTTTCAACTCTCACGCAATACATGAGCGTGAGCCATGGATATAGCACTTATAGGTGGAATAGAGTGTTGTGGAGGTTGTGAGGCAAAGAGGAGGAGATGGTCACATTGACTTGGCGTATTAATGAGCTATGGAGATGCCCATCAATAGATATCAATGTGAATGCGTAGGGATTACCATGCAACGGATGCACGAGATCTAAAAGTGTGTGAAAGCTCAAAAGGAGAACTAGTGGGTGTGCACCCAACTTGCTTGCTCACGAAGACCTAGGGCAATTTTGAGGAAGCCCATCATTGGAATATACAAGCCAAGTTATATAATGAAGATTCCCACTAGTATATGGTGGTGAAAAAACAAGAGACACTCAATCATGAAGAACATGGTGCTATTATGAAGCACAAGTGTGGAAAAGTTAGTAGCATTGTCCCTTCTCTCTTTTTCTCTTTTTTGGATGGGCTCTTTGGCCTATTTTCATTTTTTTGGTGGGCATCTTTGGCCTCTTTTCATTTTTCCTCACATGGGACAATAATCTAATAATGATGATCATCACACTTTTGTTTACTCACAACTCAACACTTAGAGCAATGATGACTCTATAGGAGATGCCTCCGGCAGTGTACCGGGATGTGCAACGATCTAGCTTAGAGTATGACATTGAAACATCTCGTTAGCTATCTTACGATCATTCAAAGGCAATATAGTGACAGCAAAAGTCATGATACGGAACGGTGGGAGTTGCATGGCAATATATCTCGGAATGGCTATGAAAATGCCATAATAGGTAGGTATGGTGGCCGTTTTGAGGAAGGTATATGGTGGGTTTGTCCACCGGCGAAAGTTGCACGACACTAGAGAGGCTAGCAATGGTGGAAGGTGAAAGTGCATCTATACCTTGGACTCACATTAGTCATGAAGAACTCATATACTTCTGGCAAAAGTTTTATTAGTAGTCGAAACAAAGTGCTAAACGCATACTCCTAGGGGAAGGGTTGGTAGGTGTTAACCATCACGCGATTCCGACTGCCACACAAAGGATGACAATCAATAAATCAATTATGCTCTGACTTCCTAACATAGCGATTCACCATATGTGCATGCTACGGGAATCACTAACTTCAACACAAGTATTTTTAGATTCACAACACCCTACTAACATGACTCTAATATTACCAAATCCATGTCTCAAAACTAATTGAGAGGAATCAAACTTCTCTTTACTAATCAATGCACACTAATATGGAAGTTTTTATTATATCCTCTTTGTATGCATATCATCTTTAGGACTACTTTCATAACACAAGCCAATTACCAAGCTACTCAAAGAGAGCACTCTCAAAAAGATATAAGTGAAGATCGAGAGTTCTTATTTCTCCAAAATATGACACCGCCGTTCTCTAAAAAGATCTAAGTGAAGCACTAGAGCAAAGTTATCTAGCTCAAAAGATATAAGTGAAGCACATGCAAGCTAAATTGCCTAACTCAAAAGATATAAGCGAAGCTCAATGAGTGTTCTAGCAAAATCACGATGAGTGCGTGTCTCTCTCAAAAAGGTGTGCATAAAGGATGATTGTGACACAACAAAAAGAAAAGACTCCTATAATACGCGACGCTCCAAGAAAAACACATATCATGTGGTGAATAAAAATATAGCTCCGAGTAACGGTAGCGATGGATTGAAGACGAAAGAGGGGATTCCTTCCCGGGGCATCCCCAAGCTTAGGCTTCTTGGTGTCCTTGAATTTGGCTTGGGATGCCTTGGGCATCCCCAAGCTTAAGCTCTTTCCACTCTTTATCCCATTGTCCATGAGAACATCACCCAAAACTTCAAAACTTCACAACACAAAACTGAAACAGAAACTCATGATATCATTAGCATAAGAAAACAAACCACCACCTCTTTAGGTACTGTAGAAAACTTGATTTCTATTTATATTGATGTTATATTACTGTATTCTCACTTTTCCATGGCTAGTACCCCCCGATACTACCCATAGTTTCATCAAAATAAGCAATCAACACAACAAAAACAGAATCTGTCAAAAACAGACTAGTCTGTAGCAATCTGTATACTTCTTATACTTCTGGTATCTCAAAAATTCTGAATAATTATGAAAATTAGTGAAATTGGCATATACACCAGAATAAAAAAGAATCAACTCAAAAGCTCTTTCTGGATAGGAATGAAAAATAATTTCGTGAGCGCAAAGTTTCTGTCTTTTTCAGCAAGATCAAACAACCATCACCAAAACTAGTCATAAAGGTTTTACTTGGCTCAAACACAAAAAGAAACACAAAAAACACAATCATAACAGAATTATGATGGTGTGTACACAACAGAACAGAAAGCAAAAAAGCAAAGATAAATTCATTGGGTTGCCTCCCAACAAGCGCTATTGTTTAACACCCTTAGCTAGGCATAAGGCGGTAGAATCAAGTATCGTCGTCTTTGGTGCTCAAACCATAAGTAGCCCTCATCATGGATTAATATGGCAATCTTATTTTCTTTCTAGGAAAATGTTAAATGCCCTTCTTCAATGTAAATTGAAATCTAATATCCCCTTCCTTCATATCGATGATAGCACCAATAGTCCTTAGGAAAGGTCTACCAAGAATGATAGGACATGTCAGATTGCAATCAATATCAAGCACAATGAAATCTACGGGTACATAGTTACTATTTGCAATAATAAGAACATCATTAATCCTTCCTGAAAGTATGTGGATGTCGCCTAGAGGGGGGGTGAATAGGCGCTTTAAAATAATTAAGGTTAAGGCTTGAACAAATGCGGAATAAAACTAACGTTTAATATGTCAAGCACAAAACCTACAAACAACTAGGCTCACCTATGTGCACCAACAACTTATGCTAAGCAAGATAAACAACTAAGTGATAGCAAGATATATTACAATAAACAATATGTCTATCACAAAGTAAAGTGCATAAGTAAAGGGTTTGGGTAAGAGATAACCGAGGCACGGGGAGACGATGATGTATCCCGAAGTTCACACCCTTGCGGATGCTAATCTCCGTTAGAGCGGTGTGGAGGCACAATGCTCCCCAAGATGCCACTAAGGCCACCGTAATCTCCTCACGCCCTCGCACAATGCAAGATGCCGTGATTCCACTAAGGGACCCTTGAGGGCGGTCACCGAACCCGTACAAATGGCAAACCTTGGGGGCGGTCACCGAACCCGTACACGTGGCAACCCTTGGGGGCGGTTACCGGTACCCGTACAAATTGCTCGGGGCAATCTCCACAACCTAATTGGAGACCCCAACGCTTGCCTGGAGCTTCACACCAGAATGATTGAACTCCGAGACACCACCAAGCTTCTAGGAAGCCAAAGCATCCGCGAAGAACAATATCTAGGGTACTAAGTACCAAAGGTAATAAGCTTCTCAAACTTCACTTCCACGTATCACCGTGGAGAACTCAAACCGATGCAACTAATGCAATGGCAAGAACACACGAAGTGGTCAAGTCCCTCACACTCAAATCCCTCCACAACAACGAAAGCTATGGAGAAATATGAGAGGAAGAACAAGGAGCTCACAAAGAACTCCAAGATCAAGATCCAAGGGGTTCCCCTCACATAGAGGAGAAAGTGATTGGTGGAGATGTGGATCTAGATCTCCTCTATATTTTCCCTCAAGAACAAGCAAGAATCATTGGAGGGATTGAGAGTAAGCAAGCTCTAAGAATGTCAACAATGGAGGTAGAACAAGAGCTCAACAGATGGATGAGGCCAAGGGGGAAGAAGACCCCCTTTATATAGTGGGGGAAGGAATCAGACCGTTACCCCCACTCTCTGCCCGAGCTCCAGTGGTACTACCGCTGGCTGCAGCGGTACTACCGCTGGCACTCCAGTGGTACTACCGCTGACTGCAGCGGTACTACCGCTGGCACTCCAGCGGTACTACCGCTGGACCCCTGGTAGTGCAAAGGCACTACCACCGCCAAGAAAGTCTTTGCAAAAAGGTCCGTCCACGAACAACCGCTAGGCAGGCGGTACTAAGCTCCTGGAGCGGTACTACCGTTGACCAGGGGCGGTACTACCGCCAGCCAGCGGTACTACCGCTAGGGCCAGCGGTACCACCGCCAACTCTAGCGGTACTACCGCTAGGTCCAGCGGTACTACCGATCGCCACTGAAACAGCCATGACTTTCGCATACGAGCTCCGAATCGAGCAACCCCAAGCTTGTTGGATTAAGGACGACAAGAGCTATCCAAACAGAAATATAGAGATGAAAATCTTAAGACCATGCAGATATGAAAATGCCAATGATATAGAGATGTGAGTCCTCTATGAATGAAGAACCGGCAAAAACTCCAACATCGAAAACATCATAGTAGATGCATATGGACTCCGTTTTCGATGAACTCGAGCTTGTCACGAAGATGACCATAAGCTCTAAAACTCACAAATATAAACACCAAACAAGAACCAAGAAGTATGATGCAAGGATGCAAATGGTTTGAGCTCTCAACGAACGATACGATCAAGCTACTCACTTGAGAGCCCCCCTTGATAGTACATCAATCTATCCTAACCAGAAAACCTATCAAGGGCAAACCTATACCTTGCACCTCGTCCTCTTGAGCTAGATGATGATGATCTTGGCTTCCTCAAGATGGACCACCTTTCTTGATTGCGTTGGCTTGATGAAGACTAGTTGATTGCTCCCCCATACTCACTATGGGTGAGCCACTCTTCAGCATATCTTCACAAGTCCATTGCCACCACAATGGATGACAAGCTTCAAGCATGCTATCTTCATGCTGATCCACTTGAACTTGCACATCGCAATCTTGATGACGATCACAACTTGACGTCATACTCCATGGGTTGTATGAGATCTTCCCTTTGACGCAAGCCCATGGAAACACACCTAACCCCCACATAGAACTCTCACGAAGACCATGGGTTAGTACACAAACACGTAATGGACAATGCTTACCATACCATGGGATCACTTGATCCCTCTGAGTACATCTTGTACGCTTTGTGTGTTGATCATCTTGATTTACTCTTTGTCAGAGATCTTGATAAACCATGTGTCTCTATGACCATTCTTTGGATAATACCTTGAATACCATCTTGGTCATCATATAAACTCCTTGAACCCAACAGATGGACTTCAAGAAGTGCCTATGGACAAATCCTATAAATGTAACTTAAGGCAACCATTAGTCCATAGGAATTGTCATCAAGTACCAAAACCACATATGGATATATATGCTCTAACACTTCACATAGGTTTCTTAATAGTAGAATCCGCAAGATGCAAATTAAGAGAGCACTCATCAAGCTCATTGAAGCCTACAACATCACATAAAGACTTTGGAATAGCGTAAACACTAGCACCCAAATCACACAAAGCATTGCATTCATAGTTTTTGATCTTGATATTGATAGTAGGTTCCCAATCATCATGAAGTTTTCTAGGAATAGAAACTTCCAATTCAAGTTTCTCTTCAAGAGATTTCATCATAGCATCGACGATATGATCGGTAAAGGCCTTGTTTTGGCTATAAGCGCGTGGAGAGTTTAGCATGGATTGCATCAAGGAAATACATTCAATCAAAGAGCAACTATCATAATTGAATTCCTTGAAATCCAAAGTAGTAATTTCATTACTACTCAAAGTTTTGATATCCTCTACTCCACTTTCAATGCTTTTAGCATCAAGATAGATAGACTCCGAATCGTTGGGGCGTTTCTCAACCAAAGTGGATTCATATACAACCCCATCATCATTATGTTTGACATTAGAAAACAAGGATTCAATGGGAGTCACACCAAGCACTTTAAGATCTTCGTGATTCTCATCACTAGAACACGCCTTTTTAAGCCATTCATGTCTAGCACGAATTTGGGCGGTTCTTTCTTTACTCTCATTCATGGAAACATGCATAACTTTCAAAGTTTAATCCATATTGATCTTGGGAGGAGCACATCTCAATTTCAAAGCATCAACTTCAAGAGACATTCTATCAACGGTCCTAGCCAAGTCATCAATTTTGAGCAGTTTTTCTTGTATGGACGCATTGAAAATATTTTGCGAGTTGATAAACTCTTTAATATTACTCTCTAGATTAGAGGGTAATTTATTTTAATTTCCATGAGCATTGTTGTAGGAATTGCCAAAGTTATTTGAGGGATTACTAGGAAAAGGCCTAGGAATATAGTTACCTCTAAAAGCATTGTTGTTGCCAAAATTATTCCTACCAACAAAATTAACATCCAAGCTCTCGTTGCTACTCTCAATCAAGGAAGACAAGGGCATATCATTTGGATCTAAAGGAGCACCTTTACTAGCAAACAATTTCATTAACACGTCCATCTTAGCACTCAAAGAGTTAATTTCTTCTATAGCATGCACTTTTTTACTAGTAGGTGACCTTTCAGTGTGCCACTGAGAATAGTTTGTCATGATATTGTCTAGGAGTTTTGTGGCTTCTCCTAGTGTGATTTCCATGAAAGTTCCACCGGAGGCGGAATCCAAGATATTTCTAGAAGAAAAATTCAAACCAACATAGAAGATTTGTATAATCATCCACAGACTCAAGCCATGAGCGGGACAATTTCTAATCATCAATTTCATTCTCTCCCAAGATTGTGAAACATGTTCATGATCTAGTTGCCTAAAATTCATGATATCATTACGAGGAGAGATAATCTTCGCCGGTGGAAAATACTTGGATATATAAGCATCTTTAGAATTGTTCCAAGAATCAATGCTATTTCTGGGCAAACATGAAAACCAAGTTTTTGCTCGATCTCACGATGAGAACAAAACTAGCTTCAATTTAATCACATCATTATCCACATATTTCTTCTTTTGCATATCGCATAACTCAATGAAGGTATTAAGATGGGATGCGACATCTTCACTAGGAAGGCCAGAAAATTTCTCTTTCATAACAAGATTCAGCAAAGGAGCATTGATTTCATATGATTCCGCACTAGTGGCGGGAGAAATCGAAGTACTAATAAAATCATTATTATTAGTATTCGAGAAGTCACAAAGTTTGGTGTTTTCAGTCATGGTGACTTCAGCAAGTGGACAAGCACACAAGCAAACAGAAAGCAAGCGAAAGAAAAGGGCGAACGGAAAAGGCAAATATTTTTGTAATATTTTTTTCAGAAGTGGGGTAGAGGAAAACGAGAGGCAAAAAAGTAAATGCAAGAGATGAGTTTGCGACAGTTACTTGGATAAGCTTCACTTAGAATAGTCCCCAGTGTCAGAAATTGACACGTTGGAGGAAGACTATTCTTGACTTGATGCTCCCCGGCAACGGCGCCAGAAATTCTTCTTGCTACCTCTTGAGCTTGCGTTGGTTTTTCCCTTGAAGAGGAAAGGGTGATGCAACACAGTAGCTGTAAGTATTTCCCTCAGTTTGAGAACCAAGGTATCAATCCAGTAGGAGTATCAAGGCAAGTCTCCAAAGTACATGCGCAAAAACAAGCAAACTTGCACCCAACGCTACAAAGAGGTTGTCAATCCCTTCACGATTGATTGCAAGGTGAGATCTGAAGGCGGAAAGTGCAACAAAGTAAAAGTGGAGAGCTGAAAATATGATGTGAAGTAGACCCGGGGCCCATAGTGTTCACTAGAGGCTTCTCTCATGATAGCAAATATTACGGTGGGCGAACGAATTATTGTCGATCAATTGATAGAACCGCGCAAAGTCATGACGATATCTAAGGCAATGATCATACATATACGCATCACGTCCAAGACAAGTAGACCAATACTGTCTGCATCTACTACTATTACTCCACACATCGACCGCTATCCAGCATGCATCTAATGTATTAAGTTCATAACAAACGGAGTAACGCCTTAAGCAAGATGACATGATGTAGAGGGATAAATTCATGCAATAGATATAAACCCCATCTTTTTACCCTTGATGGCAACAACATGATGCGTGCCTCGCTACCCCTTCTGTCACTGGGTGAGGACACCACACAGTATGAACCCAAAACCAAGCACTTCTCCCATTGCAAGAATTATAGATCAAGTTGGCCAAACAAAACCCACAACTCGAAGAGAATTACAAGGATAACAAAAATCATGCGTATAAGAGATCAGAGGAAAATCAAATAACATTCACAGATAATCTGATCATAAATCCACAATTCATCGGATCTCGACAAACACACCGCAAAAGAAGATTACATCGGATAGATATCCATGAAGATCATGGAGATCTTCGTATTGAAGATCCAAGAGAGAGAAGAAGCCATCTAGCTACTAGCTATGGACCCGAAGGTATGTGGTGAACTACTCACGCATCATCGGAGAGGCAATGGTGTTGATGGAGAAGCCCTCCGTGTCCGAATCCCCCCCTCCGGCAGGGCACTAGAACGTGCCCCAGATGCGATCTTGCGGAGATAGAAGCTTGCGGCGGCGGAAAAGTATTTTCGTGGCTCCCTCCCGTGGTTTCAGATTTTTAGGGAATTTATAGACGGAAGAACTAGGGCAGGGGAGCCACAGGGGGCCCACAAGCCTGCTAGGCCCGCCCCCTAGGCCGGGCCTGGGTGGCTTGTGACCTCCTCCGAGGTCCCTTGCCTTGGTTCTCAAGTTTCCTGCGTGTCTTCTGTTATGGAAAAAATCATTCCACAGGTTTTATTCCGTTTGGACTCCGTTTAATATTCTCCTCTGAAAAAGGTCAAAAACACGGAAAAAACAGGAACTGACACTTGGCACTGAGTTAATAGGTTAGTCCCAAAAAAGATATAAAATAACATATTCATGCATTCCAAACATCCAAAGATGACACGATAATAGCATGGAACCATAGAAAATTATAGATACGTTGGAGACGTATCATTCGACTTCCTATTTGTCTCCGAGTGAGGTGGATATGTTCATCACAGAAGCACTCGGATCTGTCTCACTGGACGACTGAAAAGAAGACTTAGTAGCTGGCCGCTTCGACTTGAGCAGATGTGTAGTGTCCACTGCGTTCTTGTACCCATCAAGCTCGGGTGCGAGGACCTTCTCATTGGAGATCCTAGAGCCTTGCTAGAGGCACTCTTCGAAGACCTTCTGATTGCAAGTCACCGTGATCACGCCTTTCGGCCCTGGCATCTTAAGTTTAAGATACACGTAACATGGGCTGACCATGAAAAGTGTGTAGGTGGGCCTACCTAGGATGGAGTGATAGGCGCTGCAAAAGTCAACCACTTCAAAGGTCAACCTTTCCTTGCGAAAAAAATTCTCACTCCGAATACGACGCTCAAAGTGATCTAGCCGAGTGATCCGGCCTTCTTAAGAGGGATGACCCCGTGAAACTGCATGTTACTCTTGCTCAGCCGGGACAACGGTATGCCCATGGCTTTGAGAGTGTCCACGTAAATGATGTTGAGGCCGCTCCCACCGCCCATGAGGACTTTCTACAGTCGGAACCCATTGACCGATGGATCGAACACCAATGCTTGCCTTCCGGGGGTGGCTATGTTGGCTGGGTGATCCGACTCGTCGAATGCAACGGGTGTCTTTGCCCAGTCGAGGTACTTTGTGATAGCCGGGGCTGCCATGCTCACCTCTCGATTGATAATCTTCAATCGCCTCGTACTCTCGACGTTAGCAAAGATCATGAGGGTCGCCTCAATGTTTGAGTACCCGGAGGTGTCCGATGGGTCGTCCTCATCTTCCTTGTCCCGAGAGGGATCTCCGCCCATCTCCTTCTGGAGCAGATGGCAGTCGCGAGCCGTGTGCTTGGCAGGGATGGTCTCCCCTTCATCATCCTTGCGAGCATGAAATAGACACGGTTGGTCCAAAAGGCTGCTCTTAAACTCGGCCTTGTTTTTGCCAGCCCAGTACTTCTTCTTTTTCTTGGACTTATTATGTCTCTGCCCTGGGACAACTGCTACTTCGGCTTTGACTGATGGGTCGCCTTTTCGCTTCTGTTTCTTCCTAGCGTTGCCCGACTGAGGGGATTCGCTGGCTCGTCCTTTGCCGTTACAGAGGTGATCTTCTTCTTTGCCATTCGCGTATCAATTGGCGATTTCCGTGGCCAGACTGAGGGAGAGGTCCCCTGATTGGCCAAACTTCAGAATCAGCTCCCGATACTGAGTGCCCGCTTTTGAAGCGCACACGGCCTGGTGCTTAGTTACATTTTCAACGGTATTGTGCAGTGTGGTCCACCGCTGGATGTACTCCCTAAGATTCTCGTTGCTCTTGTGGACACAATGTTGCAGCTCCGTCATGCCGCCCGGGCACTTCCTTGTGCCCTCGAAGGTCTTTACGAACACTCGGGTGAGATCGCCCCAGCTGTGGATGCTGCTGGAGGGACCTGATTATACCACACCCTCGCAGACCCCTCCAACATGAGGGACAGATGCTTCATAGCGATGTAATCGTTATTGCCGCCTATCTGGATGGCCACTCCGTAGTCCTGCAGCCAGGTCTCTGGCTTCGAATCGCCATTGAACTTTCCGATCCTCGTGGCCAACCGGTGGTTGGAGGGGATTTCTGCCTCTCGGATGTGTCGGCCGAAGCACTCAAGTCCGGACACTCCCCGTTGAGCTAACGATCGATCAACCACATGTTGCATGATTAGAGACCGAGCGTTGAACTCGGGGTCTCGATAGTCGTCGTCCCCATTACCCCGACGCCGATTGGGGCCTGCCTACGGCCATGGGGAGTGCAACCGAGTGAGCGAGTTGTGACAGCCCAAGACCGATGCTCGAAAAGATTCCCCTTTTATTCTATTGTCGCCGGGTTAATTATTGGTTGTCACATTCATCTTCGCATCATTCGGATCATCTGCATTGCATCGACACTCTGTTGCCGCCCGTTTTCAAAACCTACATCCGTTATTAGTTGCCGGTGCTCTATGTTATCGTCGTTGACCGTGTTTTGAGCCCGACCACACACGCACGCGCCCGCGTCATCGATAAAATAGTTTTATAAGGTGTCCGTAAAATATTCTTGGATTGGGTTGAAACTTGGTGTGTGGTCTTGTTTTAATGTAGGTAGGCCGCGTGCCAATTTTCGTCACAATCGGAGTCCGTTTGGTACCCGAATGGTTGACCATAGCAGCACCGTCATCGGTTATTATCGGACGTTTTTTGCTGTTTTAAAATGTGTGTCACGGGCCACAATTTCCCTTTCATCTGAGCCAAACACCCCCCCTCTACACAACCACTAGCCCACCTAACCCT
This sequence comes from Hordeum vulgare subsp. vulgare, assembly GCF_904849725.1. Taxonomy (NCBI): domain Eukaryota; kingdom Viridiplantae; phylum Streptophyta; class Magnoliopsida; order Poales; family Poaceae; genus Hordeum; species Hordeum vulgare. Next base: position 232,816,719 of record NC_058523.1, on the reverse strand, counting down.
ACCGTGCGATCGGGGCCATTCGATCGCGATCGCGTGGTCGGAAAAGTTGCGAAACCCCCTAACCTTAGCCATGTTTTTCCTATAAATAGACCCCTAGCCTTGAAACCCTAACTCTACCTTGAAAGCCGCGCCCACCAACCTTCAGCCGCCACTCCAACCTCCTCTGTCCCACCTCTAGCCGCCGGCCCGCAGGGCCCAGTTTGAGCCCGCCAGAGCCCATCTGGGCCCGGGTCAACTGGCGGCTTCCCGAGCTCGCCTCATGGCGAGGACCGTCCCACCCCGACCCCGAGCTCCTCTGGTCCCCGCCTTGCCGGACCAGGTTCCCTGCCGCCGCGCCTTCGGTGACCGTGCCCTGCCACCGGAGTAGCCGGTTGCGCCCCTCGACGCGTGCCGAATCACCCGCCACCGCCCGTGAGCAGCCCTCAACCTGGTTCCTCCCGCGGCGCAGCTCCATTAGCCTCCCCGCGCTGCCTCGCACTGCCCCGCTGCCGTTCCTACCGGAAAGCACCGCCGCCTCCTCCCGCCAGTGTCGGACCACCGGGTCATCGCCGCCAGCCGCAGCACCGAACCCCAGGCGCCGCCATGTCTTCCATCGGTAGCTCGTGCGAGGGCCTCGCAGCTCCAACTTCTCAGCTGGGCCGTGATGCCTCAGCCAAGTGCGCGAGCACGAGCCGGCCTACCCAGCGCCAGCCACCGAGCCTCAGGTGGGCCGGCCCAGCCAAGCCTCGCGTGCGAGCCTCTGCCCGAGCCGGCTCAGCTCCACCTCCCTCCAGATCCGACCCAGGGCCGCAAGGTGAGCGCCCGTCTAAGCATCACCCCAAGCGTTCTTTAGAGTTGTTGCGCCCTATGCACTATTTAGTTTTGGCCCGTTAGTTTTTTATTTAGGTTTTGTGATTTCTGTATTTCAGAAAACATCATTTTTCAAACGCTCGTCGTTTTTAATCCGTGCTTCAGATTGCGACAAGTTATATATGTAACTTGGCTATAATTTTGCGTAGAATAATATTTTCCAACCCTCATGCATGTTTAAGGCTGTTAGCTGTGTTGTTTGCATCGGTTTGCATGTCATCGTGTTAAAAACGGTTTAGTCCATAGTTCATTAACCGTAGCTTCGTTGGAGATGAGCCATATATGTAAATGGACTAGAAAAACAAGTAGAATCACGTGATCCACTTTGTTTTGCCGTTTAACAAACATAAAATGTGATTAGGATAGATCTGGACAAATTAGAAAGTTAACGTGTGGGGTTATTTCGGAGATGCTATATGTCATTTTCAACCTCATTTAAAATACCTAGGTAGGTAGTTTAAATTGTGCTTAACCCCTTGCCATGTTAACAACATTTTTAATATTGCCATGTTAATAAACATGAGTGAACTAAAAAATTAAATGTGGAGTCTCGTCAATATGCAACTCGTTGCATATTGAGCTTCACTTAATGTTGTAGCGTTTGACTGTGTGAATTGCCATGACCTGCCTTGCATAGTTGAAACTGATCATGCATCATATTAGGAGGTCCATCATATCGTGCTTTTGTGGTGGTGTTGCCGTGTGTTGATGCTTGCTTCCAGTTTGCTTCGTCTTCATAGAGTTCCGCAAGCGTGTCGGAATGTGAGGACACGTTCGACTACGTCAGTTCTTCTGCTTCATGGAGTCATTCTTTTTCCAAGTGGGATCTCAAGCAAGATGAACATTTCCCTAGATATCATTACTATCATTGCCATGCTAGTTATTTTATTTCTATCGTTATGTCTCACTGCCTACCACCTATTAAATATCAGCCTCCCAACATTGCCATGGAAACCTTCAACCTTTCTACAACCTAGCAAACCACTGATTGGCTATGTTACCGCTTGCTTAACCATGGGATAGCATTCCTAGTTGCAGGTGCAGTTGTTTCCATGTGATAACATGGGTTCCTTGTTATATTACCATATTAAAGTCTATTTAATTTAATGCACCTATATACTTGTTAAAAGATGGAAGGCTTGGGTTTCTAGCCTGGTGTTTTGTTCCACCTTTGCCGCCTTAGTTTCGGCTACCGGTGTTATATTCCATAATTGAGCGCTCCTAACACGACCGGGGTTGTTATGGGGACCCCCCCCCTTTATAATTCATTTTAGATTAAGGCTAGTCTGGCAAGGCCCAACTTTGGTACTACATTTGCCTAATAACTTAATAAAATTGCATAGGGACTTTCCGGACCCCGTGGATAAGTAATCAACCCCTGGGCCAGTGCTCCGCATGAGTGTTGGTCCAAATTGGAAGACTAAGGGGCCACCGTGGGGCAACCCGAGGTTTGGTTTTACTCCTAGTGTGACCAATCTGGCGTGTCCTGAGAATAAGAAACGCGAATCATATCGGGATCATCGACACGTCGGGCGGCCTAGCTGGATTAGTTTTACCTTTGATGAAATATCTTGTGCATTGGGATTCTGGTGATGCTTTGGGCTATCTGAGAGTTGAGGTTTTCCACTAAGGAATCCGAGGAGATCACGAGTTTCGTGATTGAGGTTTTCTATGCGGCTTGTGGTAATTTGTGATGGACTAGTTGGAGCACCCCTACAGGGTAAAATCTTTCGGAAAGCCGTGCCCGCGGTTATGTGGCAACGTGGAAACTTTGTTTAACATCCGGTTCTAGAAAATGTGAAGTAAACTTAATTAAAACTTGCCAACTGAGTGCGTAACCATGACTGTCTCTTTCGCGAGCTCCTTCTCGGTTTGAGGACAGGGTGGGGTTATGTCTGACGTAAGTAGGTGTTTAGGATCATTCATTTGATCATTAGTAGCTCACATCCGCAATGCGTAGATCTTCCCCCTCTTTTATTCTTGTACTCGTAAGTTAGCCACCTCAAATAAATGCTTAGTCGCATGCTACAGCCTCACCACTTAACCATACCTCACCCATTAAATTTTGCTAGTCTTGATACCTTTGGAAATGAGATTACTGAGTCCCCTGTGGGTCAAAGATTACTACAACACCAGTTGCAGGTACAGGTAAAGGGTTACTTGACGCGAGCGCGTTGATTGTTCATTTGGAGTTTCTTCTTCTTCATCATCGATCTAGGATGGGTTCCAGGTCGGCAGCTTGGGATAGCAAGGATGGACGTCGTTATTTTATCGTTTGTTTTCATCTGTAGTCAGACCTTGCTCTTCTTCATGATGATTGTATGTATTGTACTGATGTGACTCTGTTGTAGCTTGTGGCGACTGTAAGCCAACTCTTTATACTCATCTTTTCAGTACATGTACTTGTAACAATATCCATTCTTGCAAAACGACGAGATGCGTTTCTATCGTGTCGAGGCACTCGCGCCAAAATAAGGATAGGGTCGCATCTTGGGCGTTACAAGTTGGTATCAGAGCAGTGCCGACCTAGGAGCCTCCTAGATTGATCGAACTTGGCCGAGTCGAGTCTAGTGAAAAAGCTGCTTTTAGTCTAGTTATATATCACACAGTATGATTCTTTTTTCTCCTCTTCTATGCTGTGGTGAGGAATCTTGACGTAATAATTTGAGTTCTACTCCTCTTCTCACTCAAATTTTTTTAGGATCACGCGGATATCTTTGGAATCTATATGATGTCGATGTGGTGGAGTTCTGACTTGGTGCCTCCTAGTGTGTTGATTTTATTTCAGGGAGTTGAGCTCCAAGGGATTCTTGAGCACATCGTTATCATTCAGATTTCTTAGTATCTCAGGACGGAGGATGTTCGAAATTGCTTTAATACTGGTAGTGGCAAGATGTAACGCCCAAGATGCGACTCTAACCTTATTTTGGCACGAGGGCCTCAACGGGGATAAAAGCGCATCTCGTCGTTTCGCAAGAATGGATATCATTACAAGTGCATGTACTGAAAAGAAGAGATATATGGAATTGTCTTACACTCGCCACAAGCTACATCAGAGTCACATTAGTACAATACATAAACATCATGAAGAAGAATAGGGTCCGGCTACGAACAAAAACAAATGATAAAAGACGACGTCCATCCTTGTTGTCCCAGGCTGCCGACCTGGAACCCATCCTAGATCAATGAAGAAGAAGAAGAAGAAACTCCAAAGCACAATCATCGCGCTCACGTCATAATATCACTTTACCTGTACCTGCAACTTGTGTTGTAGTAATCTGTGAGCCACAGGGGATTCAGCAATCTCATTTCCAAAGGTATCAAGACTAGCAAAGCTTAATGGGTGACGTATGATTAAGTGGTGAGGCTGCAGCAAGCGACTAAGTATTTATTTGGTGGCTAACTTACGGGTACAAGAATAAAGAGGGGGATGATCTAAGCATAACGGACGTGAACTAGTGATGATCAAATGAATGATCGTGAACACCTACTTACGCCACACATAACCCCACCGTGTCCTCGATCGGAGAAGGAGCTCACGAAAGAGACAGTCACTGTTACGCACTCAGCTGGCAAGTTTTAATTAAATTAACTTCAAGTTATCTAGAACCGGATGTCAAACAAAGTTCCCATGTTGCCACAAAACCGTGGGCATGGCTTTTCGAAAGGTTTAACCCTGCAGGGGTGCTCCAACTAGTCCATCACAAACTACCACATGCTGCGATGGAATGACCTCGATCAGGGAAACCTGTGATCTCCTCGGATCCCTATTGGAAAACATCAACCATGAGTTAGCTCAAAGCATCCTCGGAATCCCTCGCACAAGACACTCGATAAGTGTAAAACAAGTCCAGCAAGGCCGCCCGGCGTGTCGACGAACCCGATAGGAGCCGTGTATCTCGTTCTCAGGACACGACCGGATGGAACTAGCTACGAGAACCAAACCTCGAGTCTCCTCGTGGTGGCCCCGCAGGCAGACCATTTGGGACCAACACCATCAGCACTAGCCCCCCTATATTATGTTGAATTACTCCTCGGGTAGCGCTAACTCCCTATGTTTTTCAGTATTAACAGAGTTAATATGTTGGGCAAATATAGAACCAATGTTGGGCCTTGCCAGACGAGCTTTATCCTAAAACAAGAATCTAGGGGGGTCCCGATAACAACCCCAAGCATGTTAGGAGCGCTCATTATGGAACATAACACTGGTAGCCGAAACTAAGGCGACAAAGGTGGAACAAAACACCAGGCTAGAAAGGCCGAGCCTTCCACCTTTTACCAAGTATATAGGTGCATTAAATTAATTAGCAATAATATAGTGATATAACAAGGAACCCATGTTATCACATGGAAGCAACTGCACCTGCAACTAGCAATGCTAACACATGGTTAAGCAAGCGGTAACATAGCCAACAGTGGTTTTCTAGGTTGTGATCAGGTTAAAGGTTTTCACGGCAATGTTGAGAGGTTGATATTTAACAGGTGTTAGGCAGCGAGACATAGCGATAGAAACGAACAACTAGCATGGCAATGATAGTAATGGTATCTAGGGGAAATGGTCATCTTGCCTGAGATCCCGCTTGGAAGAAGAATGGCTCCGTGAAGCAGACGAACCGACGTAGTCGAACGGGTCCTCACTTTCCGACACGCTTGCGGAACTCTAACGAGACGAAGGAAACCGGAAAAAAGAATTAACACACGATATTCACCAGCGATGCACAACACAAATGATGCATGAGAAGTGGCAAATATGCACGGTATGACATGGCAATTCACACATTCAAACACTACACATTAAGTGAAGTTCAACATGCATCGAGTTGCATATCGACGAAACTCCACATACGGATTATTTAGTTCTATCCCGATTAGTTACATGGCAATATTAATTGTGGTTAAACATGGCAAGAGGTGAAGCGTAATTAATCTACATATCTAGGCATTTTAAATGAGGTCACAAACGACTTATAGCATCTCTGAACTGACCTCATACGTTAATTTATAATTCTGTCCAGAGCTGAACTAACACATTTTAATATTTGTTAAACAGCAAAATAAAGTAGTTCACATGAAATAACACGTTGTCCTAGCCCATTTACATATATGGAACATCTCCAACGGAGCTACGGTTCAAAAGATATGATCACCGCAAGATATGATGGCATGAATGCAATATGTGCGCAATGACAGTCACAAGTATTCCAAACATACGAGCACCAAGATAATATGAATCTACACGAGATTCTAATCAAGTTTCATATAGGACATGATCAAAACGGAGCAACGGTTCAATAAATACAAGGTACACAAGAAATAGACATAATCTGCCAAAAACAGTAACATGGCATTTTCTACACCCCAAAACAACAAGCTACATAAATCTAAAATGCTCAAACAAGGCACGAGACGGTAGTGGTCAAGATGCACTTCAACTCACTACTAATAACATCTAGCATAGCAGCATGGATCACTAGGAAAAGAACTCACAAAATGGCATCTCACACACAGTTTCAGACTTTGAGAAATAACAGTTTTTGACAGTGCAGTTTTCGATCTGAAGGCATATTGGCAGCAACAACACTATATGCTACGGGGCACAGAATGGCATGAAAATTTACAGCATGCAATAGAATCTTAAGTACTAAAAATAAATCCATTGCACCAACCTCAAAGGAGCTGTAGATCACTAGAAAAAGTCATGGTAAGACAACAACAAAATATTACAGATCTCAGACTTAGAAATATTTCAGCATCTCCAAATCAACACTATTTTCTAGCATGTTGATAACAAGCAAACAACACCTAAACATGGATTTCTATTGAAACCAAAATTACCAAGGTCTAGCATACATATCCAAGGGCATATCTCTAGTTCACAACTAATTCATATCATGCATGGAATAAATCCCGCAAAATAAACAAGAGGGCAACATGCCAAAATATCATGCACACTAACTTGCTCAAAAGACAAAACTAAATGCACAGTTAAATTCTATGGATTTTCTACCCCGAAAACATTTATAATATGTGGGGTTGCAAAATAAAACTAACGCCACACGTATATGAGAGAATATGTCCTAAACACGACATAGCAAACTAGCGAAGGAACCTACATGCAAAAATGCAAGAAACTACTCTAAAATACATGGCAAAGGGTCCCGAACAACATGATCATTTATCTACGGGGTTGGAACAATCCGAATGAACACCAAAATAACTATGCAACAAATAACCTATTAGGACATCACGCTATTCTAGGCAAACGACGGTCAAACCACTCCAAACATGCATGCAAGTTGCAAAATATTATTCTACGTGAAAAATTGCACAAGTTACATATTTAGTTCATCGCGATCCGACGCGCGGTTAATTATCTACAGGCATTTGAAAATATCCTAAATTCTTGAAAAAGAATTAAATCACACAGTTTAAAAAAACATCTACGTGCCGAAATCTCGTGCTACACGGGCCTAACAGGGTGAGCGCAAAAAATTACACTGGGCACATGGCTCATGATAGAGGGGCTCGGGGGTGACTCACCTCGGGCCAACTGAGCCAAATCTGGGGCAACGGCCTAGCTGAGGCATAGGCTAGCGCACTGGGCCGGTGCGGGAGGAATGGGCCGACGGAGGAAGGCCTGGCTGGCGTCGGCCCACTGGGCGCTGGCCAGCCCACGCGAGCGAGCAGGAGGCTCGCCCTCCTCTTGTTGAACCGTGCAAGGCCATGGCGGCGGCTGGACCACGGGGCTCCGACGAGGGGCTGCCGGGGGCGGGACGAGGCAGATCCAGTAGGGCAAGGTCGGGGCAACCATTTCCGGGCGAGCTCTAGCGACGCGGTGGCACGCAGCTGCGCAGGCGGGGGCGAGGAGCTGTGGCGGCTTCGGTCGCCAACGGTGGATCCGGCGGGGTGAGGACGTCCGGGCAGAGTTGGCGGCGGGAAAGCGGACATGCACCGTGTTGCGGCTGGGGGCACCGGCTGGCCAGCGGCAGCGAGGCACCACGGCGACGGGACGAGGGATCCTCGGGCACACGAGGTCGGGGAGGAGCCAGATCTGGCGTGCCAGATGGGCTCGGCAGGTCTCGCGCGGGCTCGCGGGCCCGGCGGCGGCGCTGAGGCGGGGTGGAGGAGAGAGATAGCGGCTGAGGAGGTAGGTGGCGCGGATCCCGAGGGAAATTAGGGTTTGGCTGTCCAAAAATGGCACGGGAGGCCTATTTATAACAATGGGGTTAGGTTTAGCAGTTTTCAGGGCCTATTTCGATAGCACGATCGTAATCGGATGGCTTCGGTCATGGAGTGCATCTAGATGGGCTGTGTAGAGTGGCTAGCCGGAGATCAAAGGGAAAACGGGCACCCGGCAACGATATTTAAAACCCTGATAACCGTCCGACGATAACCCGAAGATGGTGCCGCTACGGTCGATCGTTCGGGTATCAAATGGACTCCGATTGCGACGAAAATTGCGGCCTACCTATAACTAAATAAGACCGCACGCCAAGTTTCGTCCCAATCCAAGAATATTTAATACACAGTTTTAAAAACAAGGTTTTGATGATGTCGTGGGCGCGTGCGTGTGTGGTTGGTCTCAAAACGGTCAACGACGAAAACAAAGAGAACCGACAATTGATATTGGATGCAAGTTTTGAAAACTGGCGGCAACGGGATGCCGATGCAATGCGGATGATGCGACAAATAAAAATAATTACACGCCAGCAACGGAAAAGAGGGGAATCTTCTGGAGCGTCTGTCTCGGGCTGTCACACAAGATAACCTCGAAATCCCCAGTACTCGCGCAGAGAGTTCGGGGGTACTACCATACTTAGTGTCGTGGTGTTTTTGAGGATCTAAGATAGATGAGGTTCCGAGATCTCTGGTTATTTGTTGACGGATGTGATACACTGGACGGGTAGTGTTATTGCTAGGAGTTGAGTGATGGATTTTATTCCTTGTATTTGTGGACCCAATTGTATCGCTAGAAATTTCGGGAGTTCTTAATTGTGAATTCAAGTAGTTACTTATAGGACACTCTTCCAATTGATGCATGATGTGAGGTTGGGGTTCGACATCTGTCCCAACAAAAATATCGTATTCGTTTGTTCACACTCGTCTTACAATGGTTCTCGTTATGTCTTAAAGAGTCCTTGTAGCTTGCTATGACTCAAGGATGCTTCGTATGTCGTGTGCACTGCCTTGTACATGATAGCTACTGTAGGATAGAGCCCATGCGGTCCTATCCACGAAAATATCAGACGAAATCTATGTCATGAATTTGTTCCCGCTTGTTTCGTAAGCCTCATCCTTTGTTTTGTTGTAATATGGTAATTCGCGTTGCTTCGATGTCAAATGGTGATTTCATATCTTCCTAAGAGGTGTTCTCATATTTTTATGGGAATGCAAATTCTTTTGCTCAATCAAGTTGTCTTTTCAATTATTCTCAACCGGAGTCATCATTTCAATTCTTTTTCAACCGGTCTGCTTCCCTTCAAGTGAATTCAATCTTCTCCAATTCTTGCAAGATCAATATCTCATTTCTTTCTGGAGTTCATCTCATCTGTCCCAAGTTGTCTTTGTTTTTCCCCACCCTCCCACCCTTTTCTTCAATGATTCAATTCTTATCCAAGTGTTTTATTTTCAGTGTTGCATCTGCTATCTTCTATTCTATCTGGTATCTGGTGATTCATTATGAAGATTCTCAGGAGTTTTGAGTTCATCAATTTTCATTCGTGTTCTCTGTTCCGGTGAATTAAATTCAAGTTATTGTCATTCATCATATCCTTTTCATCCTTTAAATACTTTCCCATGTTGAAAATTCTTATCAAGTCTTTCTTGTTGTCATCTCTCTCCATTCTATCTGGAGTGTTCAAGTTATCTCAGAGTTTCTTGTTCGCAATCCTTTCAATTATTTCGAGGGTCTCACCTCAACTAGTTTTCATTTGTACCGGTGCAGTATCTCTCTTGCTGAGCAATCTTTTCAACGGTGTTTCTTTTGAGTGGGCCCATAACCCTTAGGTTCTTTCCGAGGATCTTATCTGGATCTTGTAATCTTTCTCGGAGATCTCTAAATCTTTTCAAGTGTGACATAAGTATGGATTCCATCAGTCATGTTCATTCTCAAAGATCTATTAGAATTTATTCTCATCTTCAGCTCAACCTTTCATTCTTCATCATTCTGGAGTGTCTCAGTTATTCTTGGTGGTATTCTCCTCATCATTTTCAGCTTGGAAGACTCAAGAACTGGTTCTCTCAAATTTTGGTCCATTCTTTGAAGATTCATCATTTCAGCTTTGTGTTATCATCTAGAATTGTTTACAATCATGAGTTATTACTTCCATACCTATCTGATGCATTTCACATTTGTTTTCATTTCTTGATCCTCTGAAGGCCAGCATTTCAGAAGATTTCTTCGTTCTAATCTTTCAGCTTTCGATCTCAAATTCTTCTCAATTGTTGTCTCTTCGTTCGTCTCTCAATTATTCCGGTGCCTTGTTCAAGTTTTTCTCTCAGGTGTCTCTTGATCTCTTCGTTCTCATGTATCTCCATTCATTCTTGTTAACTCCATTCATTCCAATTCTTACCGGTGTTTGCTTCAAGACTTCTTTAAGTTTGTGCTCATATCTCTCCTCAATCATTTCAAGAAGAATAAGTGGTAAGCTAAATTTGTTGCGTTTCGTCAATTTAACTTGATGAAGGATAAGCATAACATAATTCTTATTATTGTTTCATAGTGATTTCAATTCTTCTTCCGGAGTGGCTCATGATATCAATTCTTTTCCCAACTGCTCCATCTTTTCATTTCCTTTATCCTTTGAGGTGGTGTTATACGTTCTTGTTAGTGGAGGAGTCTCGAAGAGAAGTTGTTTCAAGATTTAATTATGTAAACCCACCAAACCCTTTGATCATGAGATATTTTGACCATGGTTTCTTCATTGAGTTATCTTGGATTAGATTTCACCTAAAGCTTTTCCTAACGATTGTTGCTATTATGGTGATTATCATTGATCCAAGTTCTCAATATCCTGGTGTAAGAAGTTTTTTCTTTCTTGTTGCATCCAATTAGTCCTTGTTTTTTTTAGTGGCTGGTTGTCACCTCATTATTTTGGGATGGTTTTCATAAGTCCACTACAAGCTTGTTCTTTTCGTTGTTGGTTTGCCAACAACTCAGTTCAATTTTTCTTGCAAGGCTGCTTGTCAAATGCAATTGTGATAGTAGTTGTCATTCTCTTCTTCATTCTTTCTTCCCAATGATCTAGTTTCTAATGTTTGTTCCGGAGTTGTGGTGGTGTTGCTCTCTTCAATCTATCATCTTGTTTTATCATGATCATGTTCTCTACTTATTTATTCAATTCAATTGGATTGTTGTGAATCTTTTCAAGATCTTTCCATCTTATCAATTTTGGTCCTCAATTTCCTACCGAATTGTTGCCGAAATTTTGTGTGAATTCTTGCTTGTTTCTCAGATCATTCTTCATTTCTTTGTAACCTTCAAGGATCGTTGGTTTCACTCGTTTGTTAAAGAAGCGACTAAGTTTTACCTCTTCCTTTTCTCATCCTCTTCCCCTTTCATTCTTAAATCTTGGGGCGAGATGTAATGTTAGTGTAGGATAGTTGTGACAGCCCGAGACAGACGCTCGAGAAGATTCCCCTTTTATTCCGCTGTCGTCGGGTTAATTATTGGTTGTCGCATTCAACTTCGCATCATTCGCATCATCTGCATTGCATCGGCACTCCGTTGCCGTCAGTTTTCAAAACCTGCATCCGTTATTAGTTGTCGGTTCTCTACGTTATCGTTGTTGACCGTTTTGAGCCCGACCACACACGCAAGGGCCTGCGGCATCGATAAAATATTGTTTTAAAAGGTGTCTGGAAAATATTGTCGGATTGGGTTGAAACTTGGCGTGTGGTCTTGTCTTAATGTAGGTAGGCCGCCTGCCAATTTTTGTCGCAATTGGAGTCCGTTTGGTACCCGAACGGTCGATTGTAGCGACACCGTCATCGGTTATTATCAAACATTTTTCGCTGTTTTAAAATGTGTGTCACGGGCCACAATTTCCCTCTCATCTTAGCCAAACACTCCCCTCTACACAACCACTAGCCCACCAAACCCTACCATGCGATCGAGGTCGTCTGATCATGATCGTGTGGTCAAAAACGGTGCGAAAACCCCCTAATCCAAGCGCCTTTTTCCCTATAAATAGACCCCTAGCCTCGAAACCCTAACAATTCCTCGAAAGCCGCTCCCACCAACCTTCAGCCACCACTCCCACCTCCTCTCTCCCACCTCCAACCGCCGGCCCGTAGGGCCCACTATGAGCCCGCCCAAGCCCATCTAGGGCCGGGTCTACTGCGGGCTTCCCCGAGCTTGCCTTATGGCGAGGAGCGCCCAATCCCGACCTTGAGCTCGTGCTGTCCCCGCCTTGACGGACCAGGTTCCCTGCCGCTGCGCCTCCGGCGACTGTGCCCTGCCACCAGAGCCGCCGGCTGCGCCCCTCGTCGCCTGCCGGATCGGCCGCCGCCGCCTGTGAGTAGCCCACTGTCCGGTTCCTCCCGCAGCGCAGCTCCACCAACCTCCTCGCGCCACCTCACGCTGTCCCACTGTCGTTCCTACCGGCAAGCACCGCTGCCACCGGACCGTCGGGTCGTCGCCGCCAGCCGCAGCACCGAGTCCCAACCGCCACCATGTCTTCCATCGGCAGCTCGTGCGAGCGCCTCGGCTGGGCCACGCCGCCCCAGCCTAGTGCGTCAGCACCAGCCGGCCTGCCAAGCGCCACCTGCCGAGCGTGAGGTGGGCCGACCCAGCCAGGCCTCGCATGCCCAACCTCTGCCCGAGCCGGCCTAGTTCCACCTCCACTCCAGATCCGGCCCAGGGCAGCAAGGTGAGCGCCCATCTAAGCCCCGCCCCGAGCGTTGTTTAGAGTTGCTGCACCCTATGCATTGTGTAGTTTCGGCCTGCTAGTTTCTTTTTAGGTTTTGCGATTTTTGTATTTAAGAAAAAGAGCATATTTTCAAACGCCCGTAGTTTTTAATCCGTGCGTCGGATTGCGACAAGTTATATATGTAACTTCGCTAGAATTTTCCGTAGAATATTATTTTCCTACTCTCATGCATGTTTAAGCTTGTTAGCTGTGCTGTTTGCATCAGTTTGTGTGTCATCGTGTTAAAAATGGTTTAGTCCGTAGTTAATTAACCATAGCTCCGTTCGAGATGAGCTATATATGTAAATGGACTAGAACGGCAAGTAGGATCACATTAACCACTTTGTTTTGCCATTTAACAAACATAAAATGTGATTAGGACAGATCTGGACAGATTACAAAGTTAACGTGTGGGGTTATTTCAGAGATGTTATGTGTCGTATCCTGCCTCATTTAAAATGCCTAGGTAGGTAGTTTAAATTGTGCTTCACCCCTTGCCATGTTAACAACATTTTTAATATTGTCGTGTTAATAAACATGAGTGAACTAAATCATTAAATGTGGAGTCTCGTCAATATGCAACTCGTTGCATATTGAGCTTCACTTAATGTGTAGCGTTTGACTGTGTGAATTGTCATGCCCTGCCTTGCATAGTTGAAACAAATCATGCATCATAATAGGAGGTGCATCATATCGTGCTTTTGTGGTGGTGTTGTCGTGTGTTGATGCTTGTTTTCGGTTTGCTTCGCGTCGATAGAGTTCCGCAAGCGTGTCGGAATGTGAGGACCCGTTCGACTACGTCGGTTCTTCTGCTTCATGGAGTCGTTCTTCTTCCAAGCGGGATCTCAGGCAAGATGAACATTTCCCCAGATATCATTACTATCATTGCCATGCTAGTTGTTTCATTTCTATCGTTATGTCTCGCTGCCTACCACCTGTTAAATATAAGCGTCCCAACATTTCCATGAAAACCTTCAACCTTTCTACAACCTAGCAAACCACTGATTGGCTATGTTACTACTTGCTTAACCATTGGATAGTGTTGCTAGTTACACGTGCAACTGCTTCCATGTGATAACATGGGTTCCTTGTTATATTACCATATTAAAGGCTATTTAATTTAATGCACCTATATACTTGTTAAAAGCTGGAAGGCTCGGATTTCTAGCCTGGTGTTTTGTTACACCTTTGCCGCCTTAGTTTCGGCTACCGGTGTTATATTCCATAATTGAGCGCTCCTAACACGATCGGGGTCGTTACGGGTAACCCCTTGATAATTCGTTTTAGATTAAGACTGGTCTGGCAAGGCCCAACTTTGGTACTACATTTACCTAATAACTTAATAAAATTGCATAGGGACTTTCCGGACCCCGTGGATAATTAATCAACCCCCGGGCCAGTGCTCCGCATGAGTGTTGGTCCAAACTGGAAGACTACAGTGCCGCCGCGGGGCAACACGAGGTTTGGTTTTACTCCTAGTGTGACCCATCCGGTGTGTCCCGAGATCAAGATACACGGCTTCTATCGGGATCGTCGACACGTGGGCGGCCTTGCTGGATTAGTTTTACCTTTGATGAAATATCTTGTGCATCGGGATTCTGGTGATGCTTTGGGCTATCTCAGAGTTGAGGTTTTCCACTAAGGAATTCGAGGAGATCACGAGTTTTGTGATTAAAGTTTTCTATGCGGCTTGTGGTAATTTGTGATGGACTAGTTGGAGCACCCCTGCAGGGTAAAATCTTCCGGAAAGCCGTGCCCGCGGTTATGTGGCTACGTGGAAACTTTGTTTAACATCCTATTCTAGAAAACTTGAATTAAACTTCATTAAAACTTGCCAACTCAGTGCGTAACCGTGACTCTCTCTTTCACGAGCTCCTTCTCCGTTCGAGGACACGGTGTGGTTATGTCTGACGTAAGTAGGTGTTTCGGATCATTCATTTGACGCGAGCTGCAGCCTCACCACTTAACCATACCTCACCCATTAAGCTTTGCTAGTCTTGATACCTTTGGAAATGAGATTGTTCAATCCCCTGTGGCTCAAATATTACTAAAATACCAGTTGCAGGTACAGGTAAAGGGTTACTTGACGCGAGCGCGTTAATTGTTCATTTGGAGTTTCTTCTTCTTCATCATCAATCTAGGATGGCTTCCAGGCTGGCAGCCTGGGATTGCAAGGATGGACATGATTATTTTATCGTTTGTTTTCGTCCGTAGTCGGACCCTTCTCTTCGTCATGATGATTGTATGTATTGTACTGATGTGAATCTGATGTAGCTTGTGGCGACTGTAAGGCAACTCTTTATACTCATCTTTTCAGTACATGTACTTGTAACGATATCTATTCCTGCAAAACGACGAGATGCGTTTCTATCCCTGTCGAGGCCCTCGCGCCAAAATAAGGATAGGATCGCATCTTGGGTGTTACACCACTCCCCGGGGGAGGTGACCTGCTTTGGTCTCGGTGACCTTCCCTCGAGTCTCCATGCGGGCCTCTCGGAAGAGGAGGAGACATTTGGCGCCTTCTTTGCACGTGTGTGCTATGAGCCGAGTGCATGGTGTCTGCCTGGAGGGACTTGTTGTGAATGCGATGTCGTGACTGTGACATTGCGGAATTTTGCTGCATGGTAGTCTTCAACAGATCCTAGATCTGTCATATGCCTTCTCCGGTCGTGCTATCACTCGGCTGAATTGAATCAGCGATCCGAGTGGTTGCCGCCGGGTTCAACAGTGGTGTTCACATCACCTCGATCTCATGCTGGCGGTCGTTCAGGAAAACTGCTTGCGACTGCAGCTGGAGCTCGGCTGGTGCCTTGCGGCCTGAGCATCGAGAGGTCGTTCGAGTCGCTCGAGTTGCTCACGCTCGGCCAGATTGGCCAGACGCGCGTTCTCCAACGCAATTTCCTCCGGGGTATTCCTAGTGATGGGGGTGCGGAGAGCTTTATCACTCCTCCGCCGAAGTTCCTCCCGCTGCTGCTCGGTGAGCGGCTGTAGTACGTGTTGGTTGCCGTCGTCGTGGCGACGCTCTCCGCCGTCACGTATGGGAGAATTCTCTGCGACGAAACCTGTGTCGCCTCCCGTGTTGGTGTCGGCCGTCAAGATCTCGCCGGCACCCCTCCTGCTTTCGTAGTCGGAGTCGCCGAGTGAATCCTCGCTTGATGACGGAAAGAGGCTGACGACGGGCTCATCGGAGCTGAGCATAGCCACCCGCGCAGAAATTTCCTGATTGGCCATGGCGTTCTTGATCCACCGCTGCATCCACGAGCGCCCAAAGCGCTTGCGGCGAACAGCAGCGGGGCGCTAGGGCGCCGAGTGATACGACACCGACGGCTGCCGGATCAGGACTTGATGTGTGACTCGGCTGAAATGTGACGTACCTTGTGCAGGCAGGGCGTCGGTGTCCTATGGAGCATCCTGCAGCCACGCCGAGTCATCACGATGAAGCTGAGGGAACCGAAGAGGATATCTCTGTCGAGTGTCATCATGTTGACAAAAAATGCTATAAACCTCCAACTGCGCTGGATTTGTTATACGCGCAGCCCCATGGTGGGTGCAAAGTGTCATGGAAATGACCTAACAATAGTACCTAGGGGTACGAACGAAGGGGCGAAGTCTAACTAGGCGCAATGGATACACTCGTATGTACGAGTTCATGCCCCACTCGGAAGTGGTAACAACCCTACGTCTCAATCCATGAGGCTAATGTTTTGTTATGGGGTATGAAAGATTACAAGGTGCTGAACCCTTGAGCTGGAGCCTCGGAGTGGCTTATATAGTACATGACACGACCGGCCGAGCTTCACTACAAGGTGAGTTAATAGTAATAAATAGGGGAGTTACTAGAAACGATAACTATAACTCTTGGCGTTACTGGTAACGTGGGTCTTCACTACACTTCTTGTGCTGGATTAAGTCCTTAGCTGTTGCAGCTTCTTCGGTGCCTTCACCTTGCCATGGTCCGAGTGACAGGACGCATCCAACTAATACAGGACGATTCGAGTGACTGCAGCAGCCCGGAGTGACGGTATGTTGTACCGAGTGAGGTCGAAACTACACCAGTGACTTTAAGGACACTGATGTCCGTAAGGGGTCCTAGGTTGGCCTTGGGAAGCAGGTCTATAGTCCTATCCCTAATGTACAATCCCATCACCGGTGATGTTACGTGGCTTTATTCCTGAGGATGAATGGCTAGTACTGGCAGAGCTAAGCTATTTCTTCCATGTTCTTTGTGCGAAAGAACTATCGCCTGGCGTGGTAGATGACATGGATGAGTTGGTGCCAGAGTTGCTCTACAAGTTAGAGAAGATCTTTCCACCGAGCTTCTTTAATCCAATGCAACATTTGATTTTACATCTCCTGACCGAGGCAAGATTGGGTGGGCCCATGCAAAATTATTGATGCTTTGCAACTGAGAGGATAGAGAAGACACTTCGAGCAAAATGTAAAAATAAACATAGAATTGAAGCATCGATGGCCGAGGCATTCATTATTGAGGAGGTAGCAAACTTGGTGACAACACACTACAAAGCCAGAAATTTTCATTTGCATAATCGAAAGCCTCGGTAGAATGTTGGCGATCCTAAAAAGGTGGATCCAACCTCAGCCTATTCAATGGGAATCTCGCACCAGTCGGTGCTTCTAAATAAATAATGTTGGATGTCGAAGAATGGCGAACCTAATAGAAGTGCACCCGTACATCGAGTAAGTTGTGGGTAAATTTTTCTACAACTTATAATTCCTTTGAATTGCTCTTATTCCCGTATATTTGAAAGAGTTGATACGTCTCCAAATTCTCGGATGGAGCGGTGATCTAAAATGATTCCGTTGAAGAGTATGAGCTTCTGGCAAATCATGGACGCGGTTATCCCGATTTCATCTCTTGGTTCAAACAAAGGTAATTATCAATAATGGATCATTTCATTTCTTGGTCTAATTTGCGGATAATGCAACAATCATTTCATATTAAAATTGTAGGCTAATTCAAAGTCTATGGACCCAAAATTGAGACAAGACGCTAATGGTTTTGACTATAAGGTCCGTTCATTTGAGAAATACAGCATCAACGGGTATCGCTTTCATACCTTTGGCAAAGAGCTATCTATGCCCGACCAGAAATCTACAAATTTTAGTGTCTCTGCTATCGGTGAAGGAGGTACCCAGTATTATGGAAGAGTTGAAGCAATTTATGAACTTCAATTCTATGGTGAAAACCCACCGAACGTTGTAGTCTTCAAATGTTATTGGTTCCAGCCGAAGGAGACTAGAAGGACTCACGAACATATAGGGCTAGACAAAATCAATCAAAGCACCCATTTAGATGTTCCCGATGTCTATATTACGGCTCAATACGCGACCCAAGTTTTCTATCTACCGTGGGCCTATAAAACTAATAAGAATTTGAATGGTTGGGATGTTGTTTATGAAGTGATGCCACATGGTAGACCACCTCCCCCAAATGAAGAGGATTATGAACCTCACATTAACCCAGACACATATGACGGAGAATTCTTCCAAGAAAAACATCTTTCCAAGAAAAATTTCAAGAACCGCTCTACTTCGCCCTAGAACATGGAAGTAGACAGCGACAGTGAATCCGACTTCACCCCTAAGCCGGAACTAGAAGAGGTTACTGTTGCAGATGATTTTTCAATGCTTGACCGATTACAGAATGGCCTTCCATATGTTGATGTCGTTGAACCCGATGAGCACGTCATTCATGACGACACGAGTGATAGTGATGATGATGATGCATTTATTGATCCCAAAGCATATATAGACGATCTAGACTATTATTAGTTTGTATGCATCCCAATGTAAATTGTATATGTACATATTATTATTCATGTCAGGTATTCAATATTTTATGTTGTACTAATTTATTTTACTCTTTGTCATGGAAGGTGTTGAAAGATGGTTGGCGCGGGTCCAGATCGCTCGGCGGGTACTTCTTCGTCGGCGGCCCACATGAGGGGTCCTTCCATTCCAACCATAAAGAGTGTTGGCAGACAGTCTGGGGACACCCACGGGTGCTTCTTCGTCGACGTCGTTGTCCACGAGGAGAGGAGGTCGGGTAGGGAAGAAAGCGAACGGTAGAGGACGTGGTCGTGGGAGAGGTAGGCCGACTGCTCTACCGTCCTTGACACCACCCCTAGCTCATTCACCCGAGCACAAGACTACTAGGGTGGACCCGTTTGAGGTGGAGGCTATGGGGACTCCGGACTAGGAGCCTCGGGTAAACAGGCCTTCGGCCCATGAGACTCTAGTTCCAGAGGCTTAGGCCCATGAGACTCGTGTACCAGGGGCTATGTCCCAGGAAACTCCCATCCCAAAGGCTTCCTCCGGATGGGGTACCTGGCCGGATTGGACCGAGGGGTCGGGTGCCCATGCTAATGGTGGCGGGGATGAGTGTACTGAGAGTGAGGGCGAGGTGGTTGAGGGGGTCTCCGTGTACCAGCGTGGTAGTACACGTCTCCTGGCCGTGCCGGCGACCCGCGAGTAGAGGCCTATGATTAGGCCTGAAGGGGAGAAGTAACTGCATTTACTCTTTTTGTACCTTTTGCCTTCAAATTTCTTCAAATATCTAATGCATTGACCTTGTCATACTGTAGGGATTGGGATCACCCCCTTGGAGTCCGCAAGCCAAACACCATCCTTGGTGTGCTTTGCTCGCAAAATTTCCCGGGGTTCGTCATGTTGCCCGGTGAGGGTGAGGTTCCTACACTAGGATTTAGCTGGGAGCAGTACAAGGCTGCCTAGGCCCCGTCGGAGGATATGATTGATGGTGTCTTGTGCCACACGAGGGCCGAGATGGTGATCAACACCTTTTGGGCAATTTTTCCTTTTACACAATCTAAAATTAACAATATAGCTAGCTATTTTACTAATCAGTGTTCTCTCGTTTGATTGTAGACCTTCTACAGGTGTGAGGAGGGATATGAGGAGGCAGCGACCAAGGTTATCGAGGCCGAGTGCAAGTGGCTATTACAGAACTTACGCCACGATGCTCAGCCACATGCTGTTCGAGGCTACTACGCATC